>NW_005871804.1:80869-186731 GCF_000147115.1 Myotis lucifugus | reverse complement strand
TATATATATATAAGATATATATATATATATATACACTAACTATTCAGAAGAAAAATAAAAGACTAAAATTCAGACAGGGTAGAATGTTTACGTAGGAGCTGTGACTAAAGTTCATATATTCTGATTCCATATCAAATGACAATTATACTATACTGTACATTCAAAAATAGATTAAATTATTGATATGATAGCATACTCAAGAAATCAAGACATTTAATAAATATTTAGGTAATGTATGTCAGGCACACTTACAGGTTTTGTGTTTACACAAAAGATAAAACAAAATCTTTACCCTCATGGAATTAACAATCTTGAGGGGGAAACAGGAAATTAACACAAAATTGCATGGATACATACATGCTAAGAAAAACAATAGGGATAGCGTGGTTGGGAGTAAATGTGGAAGCTGCCATTACATCAGAGTAATTTCTCACATGAAAGACCCCCTCATACGACGATCAACTTCAATGTCTCCTATCATTTGAATTCATTTGTCATCATAATATAGAAGATTTGTTACTGAAATGCTGATGGTTCCCTCCACAGAAAAAACAATATAAGAAAACTAATGTTAATGGAGTGAAATTGATCACTTAAAACACCAAGCAAGGGAGTATTTTTCAATACAAAAATGAAAAGTCTTTGCTTTGAAAGGTATGTATTTTTTTTCTAATTAAATAACATTCATATAATAGCATATTGGTATTTAATAAGCTGGCTTAAATCTATAAAACACACTAATAAATCTAACAGAAGGAGAGATTAGGACATACTGTGAGAGAAAAACAATCACAAATAGCCCAAGGTACTGACTACCTTAACTGAAGTTATTCAACATACACAGAGTGGAAAAGCTATTGTTCAAAAAATTGTAAGTATGAATGTGTGCACACACATACATACATGTGCGTTATACTCATATCTATAAAGTATAGCAAAGATTTAGATTTTGGAAGCTTTCAGACTCCCAAAACAACTTGTTACTACTTAGCTAAACAAAATTGAGGGCAGATTGGGAGGATAAATGGTAATACTTATAAAGGGCAGAAAAGCCAATTTTGTAAGAAAAAAGAGAAGACACTTTAGACTGTGATATGCAGATGATTTGAGACATCTAAAAATAGATGGAAGTGTTTCTTAATCAGGGGCCAGAATTTTTTAAAAAATAAAATGAAGAAAGAAACAATGAGAAAGCAGAAGAGAAAAATTGAATGGAGAGAGGGAGGGATGGAGGGATAGAGGGAGGGAGGGAGGGAGGGAAGGAGGGAGGGAGGGAGGGAGGGAGGGAGGGAGGGAGGGATAGAGAGAGGGAGGAAGAACAAAAAAGACTGCAGATGTTGTGGACATTACAATAACTGCTTTTCACTCTAAAAGTCTAGAGAGAGCTGTAGATACATCCTTATGCTTTGAGTGATTAATCAATGAATGTCTAACTGGACTCCCCAGTTGATGAAGCTTAAAACTATAAATCATACTTCAATTTCTTTTTTTTTTTTAGTTCAGGCAATAAGATACCGATAGTGGGCAAAAAACTATTGCATTTTGAATGTTTAAGGGACTGATTTTTTGGTTAAGTTACCTAGACCTCCTGCTTCTTTCTCTCCTGCCTCCTGAAGTCTGCTTTCAGCCATTTCACTGCTCATTAACACCTCCACCTCTGTTGGGAAGGTGATAAGGAGGGAAATTAAAACCAAAATCCTCTGTG
Source organism: Myotis lucifugus (assembly GCF_000147115.1). Classification (NCBI taxonomy): domain Eukaryota; kingdom Metazoa; phylum Chordata; class Mammalia; order Chiroptera; family Vespertilionidae; genus Myotis; species Myotis lucifugus. The sequence continues at coordinate 185,026 of NW_005871804.1, read as the reverse complement.
TCTTGGATAAAAGGAAAAACAGAATAAGAGTTATTAGTAGAAAATTAAATTTGGAGAATAAATATGAAGTTCAATTATCCCGACTTGTTCTTTGTCTATTTCTATAAGCAACTGAGAAATTCTTGCGTTGATATTTTATTCAATTTCCTAGTATTTTCCTCCAAAAGCAATCATTTTAGTAGAGGGACTGAGCATGGATTAACAGTTACACCAACTCAGTGCATTCACTGCTTTACTGACATCAAATACATAATCTGTGTGTGAGTGTGTATGTATTTTCTTCTGTTTAGTGAGAGAAATTCACAATGACCCACAGTTTATATTCCTGAAGCATATCTTCCTTGTCTGGGTAGAATTACTTTTCTTTTCTCCATTTTTAATACACGTATAAGTAAAACAATCCAAAGTATTTTAGAAAAGAGTAAATCACTTTGGAGATACTTCCGGAATTATTTTCTTCCTTAGTATATAGGAAATCTGTTTCTGTCGGGTCCTTCCATGTGGGGTTTTTCTTTTTTGGCGGGTGAGCGGGGAATGGAATGGAAGTTGATTGTGATAGAGATACATTCCAAGTATCTCTTCTTGTTTATTAAGTAAATATTAAATTAGAATAATATTAAATTATTATTCTGGATGAAGAGCATAGTGGCACTTTTTTGTTTGTTTTTTTCCTTCTGGTTGTGTTTTGTTTTTATGTTCAGGGGTTTAATATCTTAATTTAGGTGATTTGATCATGTGGGGGAAAAATGGGAGAGTTAATTTTAGGGTAGCAGATATTGTGTCTGGTTATGGCCCAGCACCCCCAGGAGGTGCTGTAGTCTGAGGAGCAATTTAAGACAAAAGACTCTGGATATCTTGATAATCCTGCATTTAAGTGTAACTTTCTGGAGTAAGTAGCTCAGCCCAGTTCTGAAATACACTGAATGAAGGCTCTACATATTCTAGCAACAGCAGATCCTAATAGATCTAGCAATTTTGCCCAGAATTTTATGATTTTTCAAGACACAGTGTGGAGAGTATCAAACATTCCTTTGTCATATGAAGCGGAGGTAATGTGGGCAACATTTGGAAAAATAACAGAAAAACAGGTAACATTTGGGTAAATCATTTTCCTATTTTATTATGCCGTCACACTATATATATGCACACATGTATATACATATACATCTACATGTAAATTTATTTTGAATCTTACTATTTTTAAAAAAATGATTTCCCCTATGGCAAATCATTAAAACAGTACACATACAATATAACCCATTTTTATTCCATTTTATTATAATGAATATATAAATAGTCTTTATATTTTCCCCCATGTCATTATGAAGTTCTTGCTTTAAATTTAAACATCAACCCAAATTTCCCCAAATATTATGTGATAGAATGTTTTTTCTTGTAGCTCATGAGCTCAATCACCTAATCATAATTTTATAGTGAAATTGAAAGTTATTTTTATATCTAGTTTCAAAGGTCATCATGGATTTTATTAGTGTTTAAGAAAAGTTAGCCTAATTAAATTGTATTAACTATATTATTAAAAATAATATGCAGTATTTCAGGGGTTTTTTCTTAAATATTAAGAAGAAATATAAACCTGGATTCATGGGAAATATAAAAATATCTTCTTAAAAATATATTTTTATTGATTTCAGAGAGAAGGGAGAGGGAGAGAGAGAGATAGAAACATCAATGATGAGAGAGAATCATTGATCGGCTGCCTCCTGCACGCCTCTACCAGGGATCAAGCCCACAACCCGGGGATGTGCCCTTGACCAGAATCGAATGTGGGACCCCTCAGTCTGCAGGCCGATGCTCTGTCCACTGAGCCAAACCAGCTAGAGCTAAAAATATCTTTTTCTCCTTGTATGTCCACTCTTTATAAAATTTTGTTATAATAGAGACATGCTCTATATCAATTCCTATTTAAAAAATAAACCTGTCATTAGAATATGCCACGATGATTGACATGCATTATGTTCAATATTCAGAAAGGCAGTGTTATTCCAATAAGACAAATTATTCAGTATATTCTGACCTTGCAGAATATACTAATAATAGTTTTCTCTCCCAAAATGTTTCCACATGTGACAATTCTTATTTCCTGTGGCATTTTAAGAAAAGCTGTCCAATCAGGCATAAATATATCAGTCTACCTATAAAAGTTCACTACCCAAATGGCAATTCCATTTTCAATTTTCCTTGGTAAATAGATTTTGAATATTTGAAGGAGAAGTTTTTTTGTTTTTTTTTCCAAAAGTCTAGAAGATGAAAATGGCATTCTTATCAGAGCTCCTTTTACTCTGGTGAACACCAAGGTGTCATTCGGAAAGTTCCCTTGATATTGCAGTAGTCTGCAAGTACATTAACAAGCAGATTATCCCAGAGACAGGAGCACAAACACATGGCTTCTAACATTGCTTTGCAACACAGCAAGCAACAAAGGGGCAGTTAAGGGGCTGATTAATACTTAAGACAGGGTGAAAGAACACTGCCTTAATCCTGTAATAACCAATGCTCTTATATTCCCTCCATCCCTCCCCCATTGCTTCCTCCCATCCCTCCCTCCTTCTCCACTGTCCCTTCTCTTCTCTTTCTCTCCACATCAGATACCCCCTCTGATGACATGTACAAACCCAAAGTTATGAATGAACAAGAGGGTTCAGCAGACAGAAGATTCACAGAACAAACACATACTCTACCAGAGAGATTCAGACCAGCTAACTACTCCTTGCCATGCAATTATAGCTCCTCAGATAGCCAGATGAACAGTCATGTTCTTTTATTTGTTTCTGTGGAGTAACAGGTATGGGGGCAGAGTAAGATCATACCAGTTGTCACTAGTGGATGGGGGGAGGGGCAATTTAGGAATGATATAGCTACCAATCTGAAAGTAACATGATCTGTACCTTATGATGTATTTTTTCCATCTCTTTCCATCTATATGTAAGATTCTTGTTTGCTCTATCATTTTAATCATATGTATTCCATTTATGCTACCTTTAATGAATCTTACAAGTTTCTGACTTACTCTCTATATTTCATATATCTTATGAATTCTGCCTCTATATCACAAGCTATGAGGCCATTTAATATCTATACTTAGCATTTTAGGATATTATTATTATCACTTTTTATTTGTTTTATTTTTGTTCTCTATAGCAGAATTAGCACTTTCAAATAATACTACAAAAATTCACCTTAAAATTGATGTTCAAAAATTATTCATTAATACCTTGCCAATTGATTCAAATAGTCATTCACAACAAAAATGACTTTGTATCTGCAACAGCTTAGAAGCAATATGACCTATATTGAGCAATATCATCTAACAGATCATTGAAATGGCATAAAATGACTGCTGTTAAATATTTTATTAACTGTGTTAAAAATGTGTGTGTGGAGTACATAAAGTACCAGACTCTGTTTGTGCTGCTTTTTAAAATATATATATATTTTTTATTGATTTCAGAGAGGAAATGAGAGGGAGAGAGAGATAGAAACATCAATGAGCCTCCTGCATGGCCCACATTGGGGATCGAACCTGCAACCCGAGCATGTGCCCTTGACTGGGAATCAAACCGGGGCCTTCAGTCTGCAAGACACTCTATCCACTGACCCAAACCAGCTGGGCTGTGGTGCTTTTTGTTCTGTGTTATAATTTGATGGAAGGGTACCAGAGAAGTGTATTTTAAGCTTCACTCAACTTTAATAATGACTTTCTAACTGGTTAAATGAGTCTTTACACAATAGATTGATTTTCTACAAACTTCCTTAATGAAACACCAGAAAAAAATATATGTTCCATTATTAAAGTTAAAAGATGTTGTTATCTTTGGCTTGATATTGCAAAGGAACTGCTTTAGCTGCAGTCATTTTGGCAGTTGACAAACTAAATTCTGGACTTATTACCATGACCCAAATTTTTCCCTACACTATTCTGCTCAGAATTCCTGACCTATGCCATGACTGCTGTGATAATGGGCCATTCCCGCCCCCCTTTTTTTCTTTGCTTTAATTTATCTTTATAGTTGAAAGTATTACAGATGTCTTCTTTTTTTCCACCCCGCCCTCCAACCTCAAGGCCTTCACTGTGTCCATGGGATATGCATATCTATAATAATCTATAATAATAAAAGCATAATATGCAAATCGACCAAATGACCAAACAACAGAACAACCATCCAGATGACCTTCTGGACGACCACGCTATGAAACGCACTGGCACCAGGCCAGCCAAGGTGGGTGCAATGCGATTGGTCAGGGCGTGGTCGTCATTGCCCCACGATCGCCCTGCAGAAGGAGTCCCGGGCCACTAACTGGCTGGGTGATCGATGGAGGGGGGTTTGCCATTGCCCCAAAGAGGGAGGCCCACGTCTCGTAGCCCCAGCAGGGTGGGTGGGGCCTCCCTCTATGCAGTGATAGATCTAGGGGCCCCACGATTGATCGCCCCACAGAGGGAGGCCCAGGCCATCGGCCAGCGAGGCTGTGGCAGGTGTGTGGGGCCAACCAGTGATGGCCCCACAGAGGGAGGCCTAGGCTAGCCAAGCAAGCACACCCCATGCCTTTCATCTGCAGAGGAGGTGACCAGTAGTGGGAGAGTGGGGGGCAGCACCTCACAGATGGCAAGCAGTGGCAGCAGCAGGGGTGGGGCCAGAGGCCAGCAGCCAGGGGAAAGAAATCTCTGATAGACCCTGATTGCTGGCCAGGCCTAAGGACCCTATCCGAGGGGTCCTGGATTGTGAGAGGGCACAGGCCGGGCTGAGGGACGCCCCCCACACCCATTGCACGAATTTCATGCACCAGGCCTCTAATATGCATATAAGTTCTTTGGTTAATCTCTTTGCACCCTCACCCCATTCCCTCTGAGATTCCTTAGTCTGTTCCATGCTTTCATGTCTCTGGATCTATTTTGTTCATCAGTTTATTTTGTTCATTAGGTTCCATATATAAGTGAGATCATGTGATGCTTGTCTTTCTCTGACTGGATTATTTTGCTTAGCATAATGCTCTCCAGATCCCTTCATACCATTTCAAAAAGTGAAAGATCCTTCTTTTTTATTGCTGCATAGGATTCCATTGTGTAAATGTACCATAGTTTTTAATCCATACAACTACTGTTAGGTACTTGGGCTGCTTCCAGATTGAAAATAACACTGCTATGAAAATAGAAATGCATATATTCTTTCTGATTGGTGTTGCAGGCTTCTTATGACCTCCTGCTTTTTGAAGGAATTTTTTAAGATAACTTGTAATTGTGAATTCTTTCTTGGCCCCTTTGAGATGTAAATCTTTTTCTTTCTTTCTTTCTTCCTTTCTTTCTTTCTCTCTCTCTTTCTTTCTTTCTTTCTTTCTTTCTTTCTTTCTTTCTTTCTTTCTTTCTTTCTTTCTTTATTTTAATTATCTTTATTGTTGAAAGTATTACAAATGTCTCCTTTGTTTTTTTCCCCACTGACCCCCTCCACTCTGCACCACCCCTCCCAGGCCTTTACCACACTATTGTCTGTGTCCATGGGTTATGCATATATGCATATACGTAAGTTCCTCAGTTATAATGTAATCAGTGGTAGAATTTATCGTTGATTCATAACAATATATTATGAATCAATAATTTATTAAATGTATATTTTATCATACTTATTGTAAGCTCTCAAAGGACTGAGACCAATCTGTTTTAACAAATTACATTGTAATTAATATTTGCTCTTTCTGAACCATCCTCATCACCCTTTTCTCTCTTCCAGGGGCTTAGCAGGACTAGACTGACTTCGAGCTCTACAAAACCCCTCCTCTGTACAAATGCCATCTCCTGGGGAGGTTTCCTCCCTGGCCCTATGGGACCTTTAGTTTGACCCTCTGAGATACTAAGTAGCACACCTTCCTCTGAGGTCTGAGTTATTGTCCACAAGACCTTACTTGCCTACCCCTGAGTGACCAGAGTAGCTGGGTGGCACTTCATCTTCTTATATCTCATTCCCAAATCTATGTGCATTGCACTCTTGATCTCTAGGTTTTGAAAATCTCAATATTTTTCCCATTTCTAAATGCAATACCCATTTCTTCATTTATTACCCCTACATTCATTCCTTCTCATTTTGCCATTTAAACTCTTCAACATCTGTTTAATCAACTTCTTATATTAAATTCTCTCTTTTGAAATAGCTACTATAGTTTCTGTTTTCTAACTGAATTATCTCTGATACATCGTGCCGACCCTCCTTCATTTTTCATTCCTCATTGATTGCCTCAGGAAAACACATTTTCAGAATTCTGTGGTTGGCTCAACTTTCTTCAATCCATTTAATAATTCTGAAAGAACCAAATTCATGTATAAAGTCCCTCTCTGCTTAAAACTTCAGGAGTTTCTTCATCCTGAAAGTAAACTCAGATTAATACAGAATTTGATCTGGAGAAAACAATAGAAGGACAACTGGAGTCAGACCTAAGAGAGAACATCTCATAAAAGTAAATCTAACCCCTTCCCTTTGTCATTTTTACTTATATCTGTTTCATTTCTGTTGGTTATAATGCAATTTTCTGGAACTATTTGCATAATAGTTTCTGTTATTTCAGGAATTTTTCTCTGTCCCTGACTTGGAATACTTAACTTCAACTACAAATTATACTTACCCTAGGCCTTTTTTCTTCTTCCTTTACCTAGGTGAAAATTGCATAAATTGACCATGTATTAAATACTATAAAAAGTGTTATTGCAACTTTAGGAAACAGTTATATAATTCTGCATGAAGGGCATCAGATAAGACTTTATCCGAATATCTATAATAATAAAAGCATAATATGCTAATTAGACCGGATATTCCAGACGTCCTTCTTGACAAAGCTGCTGCAGTGGGGGCCTAGGCAGAGGTGGTTTGGGGCGATCAGGCAGGCAGGCAGGTGAGCGGGTAGGAGCAAGCAGTCCCAGATTGTGAGAGGGTGCAGGCTGGGCTGAGGGACCCCCCCCCAACCCTATGCATGAATTTTGTGCACTGGGCTTCTAGTAGTAAAATATTATAACAGAGGGGTGTGTTGGAATTATCAGGGTGAAGGCTGATATAAAGGCATGTACAAACTGTATTGGACCAATCATTTGTAATTGAATTTATTGGGGTGACATTGTTTCACAAAACAGATTTTAAGTGTCAAGTCAATAAAACATGATCTTCACACTGCATCATACACTCATTGTCCCAAGCAAAGTTTCTTTCCATTGCCATCCCCCTCACCTTTGCCCACTTCCACCAGCAATACCCCTTTCTCTCTACTCTCTATCACTACTCTGTTGTCTGTGTGTGTGTGTGTGTTTGTCTCTGTGTGTGTTGGCTAATCCCTTCACATTCTTTCATCCAGTCCCTCCCTCTGACATATATCCATGTTTCTGTACCAATTTTGTTTATCAGTTTATTTTGCTCATTAGATTCCACATAAAGGATATCATATGTATGTGTCTTTCTCTGACTGGATTATTGTAGCCACTGTGAAAAACAATATGGAGTTTCCTCAAAAAAAATTAAATGGAACTGCCTTATGACCCAGCAATCTCAATTCTGGGAATATATCTTAAGATCCCAAAACACAAATTTAAAAGAATACATGCACCCTTGTGTTTATTGCAGTATTATTTACAATAGCCAAAATCTGGAAATAGCCCAAGTGCCCATTAGTAGATGAGTGGATAAAAATAAACAAAAAAACACACACACTCACACAGTGGAATACTACACAGCAGTAAAAATGAAGGAAATCTTACGGTTTGTGGCAGCATGGATGGACCTGGAGATTTTTTTGCTAAGAGAAATAAGCCAGTCAGAGAATGAACCAATACTTGGTTTACTTATACGTATAGGTTTGGATGAGCCTTATGGTATATCCATAACCCACTAATTCAGTATTTAATCTGATTTGATCAGATTTGCTTATGATTTTACTCTGACACTGATCTCTAATTGCACCCTCAAATGTGACTTAATCCTTTTGCTTCAAGCTTCACATTATGTCCTAATTCTAGAACCAGATATATAAAAATATTTTATATCTTCCTCGTATATTTGATCTATTTAACTTAATCTCATTATCCATCTCTTCCACCAAGCATGGCATTGATTCTATGCACAGATGTTGTGATTGGCTCACTACAGCTCCTGTAAAATCTCTCAGGTGCTAACTCTATTCAAGTGAGTTTCCATGCTATTACAATGATTTCATGATTCATAGTTCTGCCCAAATCTCTAATTTCCTGTATACTTTATGTTCTCATCCATAGCTTCTCTTGTAAGGCCTCCATGACACTGTGCTGCCAAACTCCCTGGATAGTCCTACCAGAAGAATTGTGCCTACTGTCCACTGCTGAGCCTCCTGTGTATTGGATCACTGTATTCTTTGTATGGAAGTATTCCTGATCTAATCTAGAGTAAAAGAGGAGTGAATAAAGATAACAAGAAATTTGCATTTCTCAGTGGGATTGAAATATAAGGAGCCTAGGTAGAGAAATAGTAAGAAACAACTGAGGGAGAAAATTTTCTGGGTATTGTGGAAAGGAAATAGGAGAAAAATGGGGATTCGTTATGAAACTTAAAGGGCTATTAATGGTAGTGCATAAAAAAGTAGCTTGTGAATTTTATTAGTTGGGCAAAGAGAAAGATGGACAAAATAAAAGTCTCTCATTTGTTATTTCCTAAAAAAGCAACTATTCAGGACAGTAGTTTTCTAATCTATATAAGTGTAAGTTATGGACATAGTACAGTAGCCATAGTTTTAGCACCACTTATAAAGTCTTCTGGATATTACATTTAAGATGGAATTATTAAATCGCCTTTGTAAACCTACCAGGATTGCATGCACAGTGTAACTGTGGACCTGGCATTGGTAATAGTCAGTCAAACTCAGGTACCTTTATTCCAAATCCCTTGGTGCATTTCCCAATAAATCTCAGTTCTTAATAGAGTGCATAGAAGCACAGTCTATAGTATATTCAAGGTAAGAGAAAAAATAAGTACTATTCAGATACATTACAATTTTCAATTTCATAAGACAAATACCTTTAGCATTGTTTTGTTTCAATATCTCAATTCAATTATTCAGTTCACTTTGCAGTGATATAAAATAGAAAAAAAGAAGTTAATATCATCTACTGATCTGGTTTCCCCACTAGAGACCAGCTTGCTTGCTAATTCAGTCATTTTTTTTCTTATTAGATAAATTTATGCAGCCACTCGGTCTTTTATGCTAATTGAAAAAAATGCTGATTTTTGCACTGATGGACTAGAAAACTTCACTGGAGAGTTTCTATGATCATGAGTACATTTGATCATTTTAAATAGAGCCCAGGGACCAGATAGCAGGGAGACTAATTCATCTCTGTTTGGAAGGTCTGTACCCAACATAAAGAGGCATTTCTGATTCTACTCATTACTTCTTCTGAGAAAAAGAATTTTGAGCATTTTATCGGTATTCTAATAGGGAACAATTCACTTAAATAATGCAATTTAAAATCTGTATGTGATTTTTAAATGTCATAATTAGAATGGGCAGAAATATTCAGTGAATAAAATTATTAACAGGCCTTAGAATTATCTTACTTTTATTTAAATTAGATGCCAAAATTAATATTTAAGAGTGTGTAATTCATGTCTTCATATCATATCATATCAACCTGTGGCTACAATGATATTAGCATGATGTTAACATTAATAGCAGATTTCCTCATCTTCACAGCTGTGGTTCGCCCTACAGATCCTTGTCCATTTTAAGGAGCCTCACTGTCACTAATGATGGGCATTAATTCCTTCCTACACTCTTAAGAAGATAATACTTTAGAAAATTTGCCCCAAAATATAAGCATGGGTTGGGGATAATTAATTTCCTTTCTCCAAACACTGTATTTCCTTGTTTGGTAATAGTCAGTCAAACTCAGGTACCCTTATTCCAAATCCCCTGGTGCTTTTCCCAATAATTTCCCAATAAATTATTATTATTTTTATTGAAAAATCACTATGTGGCAGGCAGGCTCTATATTTCAGATGTTAGGAATTAAATGATGAATGTGAACATAAAGGATTCTTCTGTCATGAACTGTACATATGTAGAAGACGATGAGAGATGAATAATAAATAACAAAAAATAAAAAGTAAAAGAAAACTGTAAGATAAAATGAACAGGTGAATGTGGTAGCGAGTAACAAAGGTAGATGCTTCTCTACATAGAAGGATTAGAGAAGGCCTTTCTGAGAAAATGACATGACCTGTACCTTAAGGAATGAAGAACTATCTACAAAAACAAAACATGGAGGGCTTTTGACTTACAAAAGGCAGTGTTTACACATCCCTTTCTTTCTAGACTACTAGGGTAAATGAACTAAAAATTATAGAACAAAGCTATCACTGAATGTAAGTAGAAAGCTTCATAAAATAAATAATGTATTTTATTGCTTAATTGTGAAATGTATGATGTCCCTAGTTTTGAATCACTTTTTCATTCTATTGTTCTTTTATATTATTTACTCATGAGTTGACTACACCATACAACTTAACCAACCAACTCTTCAGATTTTACTTCTTGAGGGGCAACTCAGCTTCTTTTGATATAATTTTCTTGTAAGACATCATCTTATGATCTGAGTAGTTGAAATCAGCCCAGCTGGTGTGCTCAGTGGATTGAGCATCTTCCCATGGGTCAAGAAGTCCGGTGTCCCATTCCCAGTCAGAGCATATGCCCAAATTGTGGGATCGATTCCCAGTAGGGGGCGTGCAGAAGGCAGCCAATAGATGTCTCTCTCATCAATGTTTCTATCTCTCCCTTTCCTTCCTTTCTATCTAAAAATCAATAAAACATTTTTTTAAAAAGAAATCAACAACAATTTTTTATATGCAATCATAGCCACAGTTCTTGTATCTGATCTACAGGTTATTAGAATAAAAATGGGATCAGTTCTATTAGTTTAAGTTTAACACTTTGATTATCTATTTGGAAATCATCACAAATTCACTACAATATGGGTTTTTATTCTTTGGATAAATTGCATTATTCAGTATGAATTGTTTTAAAGAAATTCTCTCTTGGATCTTGGTGATGGAGTGGATATATTTGTGTAGCTATGAATGAAGCTACCCTTCATTTCCATGTTGCTGTTCTGCTCAGTTAATTTCTTTCCTTTTAGCCCTAAATCAACCTATGTTCTGGCCCAAACTTGAAGCCATTAAATTTCATAAACACCCATTTTCAAGATTAAGGGCTTTGATAATGTTCAATTTCATTGAAAATTCTGCTTCTAATGTATTATTTGAAGATAATGTGGAGCAAACCTTAGGGACGCCTGTGAACTTTATTTTTTTTCCTTTGGATATTTTTTTAAATTTCTCTATTGATTAAGGTATTACATATGTGTCCTTATCCCCCCATTGCCCTCCCACCCCCCACACATGCCATCACGACCCTGGTGTCTGTATCCATTGGTTAGGCTTATATTTATGCATACAAGTTCTTTGGTTGATCTCTCCCCTTTACCTCCACACTCCCCTACCTTACCTCTGAGGTTTGATGGTCTGATCGATGCTTCTCTGTCTCTGGATCTGATTTTGTTCATAAGTTTATATTGTTCATTATATTCCATAAATGAGTGAGATCATGTGATATTTATCTTTCTCTGACTGGCTTATTTCACTTAGCATAATGCTCTCCAGTTCCATCCATGTTGTTGCAAATGGTAAGAATTCCTTCTTTTTTACAGCAGTGTAGTATTCCATTGTGTAGATGTACCACAATTTTTAATCCACTCATCTACTGCTGGGCACTTAGGCTGTTTCCATATATTAGCTATGGTAAAATTGTGCTGCTATGAACATAGGGGTGCATATATCCCTTTCTGATTGGTGTTTCTAGTTTTCTTGGGATATATTCCTAGAAGTGAGAACTTTTATATGAAGAAATGCTTTCTTCACTTTTTCAAAGAGAGCAAGAAAATGTATCTTTCTTTATTCTTTAAAATGAAAAACTCTTAAGCTGTTTGTTTTCCATACTTTTCTGGGAAACATTCTGAAATCAAAGGAAATAAATTGTGATGTAGAATAATGAATGGTTGAAAGAGAATTGTGGAAATGCGTGAGAACAATACTTGTTTAAGTATTTCCTTGGGTTTAGCTGCATACTTTTTCTTTCTCATGGATTAAGTGTTTAATCTTTCTTTCTATTCCACTATCATTAAAATAAATACCCTTTTTGTATTAGCTAATTTGAATTGGGTTTCTGCCACTTCTAATTTTTTTCCCCACTTCTACACAAATAACCACCCAAAGTAATAATATATTTCAGAAAGTTAAAAGTTTCCCTAGGTCCTATTCAAATATCCCAACTTGAACAACTCTATGCTAAGAAGTTCATCCATCTTTCCTGTGTCCCAGTAGTTCTTCCTCAGAAGACATCCATAGTCATTCACTCTTACTATGTTGGATTATAGTTTATTACCACTTTCTCCCATCCTCTGAGCCTTGGTCAGAAGGAATTGTGTTCTATTTATCTTCATTTCTCTAAGTCATTTTATTTTATGATTATGATTTAATGCTTAAATGTGGAAGACAGTAGAACAATGTGATGCTCTGAATATTATTACAGATTTTTGAAGTTAAAGGTTGAACCCTAACCTATATAAATATCTATTCTTGAGAGCCCTTGACAGCTGATCAACCACCTCTGTTTAAATATGGTATTGATTCATGAGATAACTTGTAAAAGCAATAAATAACTCAATGTAAATTGACAATCTCAATGCCACTTTTTAATCTCCATAATCACAGAACATACTTATCTTTAAATTACTGTATTTATCAGGTAAGGTTGCCATTACAAAATGCATCAGACTGGGTGGCAACATATAATAATGAACAACTTAAAGAATTCTTTAGTAGTAATAAGGATTCTCTCCTGTCACCATCTACTTTATAATCTAGGCAATCTCAGCTTCTCACAATTACAGGCAAGTTTCTTGAGAGGAACTCTCTGCATTTGAGACTGGAAGACAAGTAGATAAGAGTACTAACAGGACACCAGTGGGTCCCTACACCTCTCACATATTTACTTAGATAAAAATTGCTGGAGGAGGTAGTTCTTGCCTCTGGTTGAGAAAATAGGGACTGTGGTATAGCCAGAGATGTCTTTCTGAGGATTTAACTCTCAGGTATCCCTATAAAACACTTAAAACACCTTCACAGGTCACGAAAATATGTATACTTTTGGTGATATTCTAGCTTTTTTTATGAACTAGATATATTCACTGTAACAATAAGGTAGTCAATAATTTTTTTTCAGTTTTCCTAGATATTTTCCAGGTGCAGTATTTTCCAATAAGCCCACATTGTACATATTCAAGATTTTTGAATGATCATCTTTATTATAGGTTATATGTATGTTGTAGCTTCAAAAAGTTTAGAAATTGTTATAGCAGAGAAAGAGCAATGCTTTGTTTGCTTTATTAAGGCAAACATCCATGCTATTTCTAAAATATTGCTATATATGTAAAGAAACTAGGTTAACTGAGGCAAGAAAAAAAAATAAACATTCATAATGATATCTATACTGTGGATGCATTATGGTGGCTACATACTAATAAAACAATCAAACATGTAGATGAACTCATCAATCTTTTCAAATATATAATTCTATAATTCTATTTGATCACAATAACCCGATTTTTTCTAAAAGAAAATCTAATAATAATAGAAAATTTACCTAAATTAATTGATGTGTTCAAACTTGTCTATACGTACTTACACAAATCTAAGCCAACAGTAACTTCTAAATAAAATTAGTTTTCTTATTATAAAAGACTAGGATTAATGAAAGAATGAAAAGGGGCTTTATATTTTTCAACATATATTTATCCTTGGTTCAAACATTGCTTTCTGTAAACAGAATCTCTTGGGAATCAATAATATAATGAATAATAGTCATTAGTACCAGCCTGCATTTATATGTGCTGACACATTTTTCATGTCACTTGTAATCTGCTAGTATTTTGCAACGCAATAAAAACCTATTTGGTTAGAAAATTACAGAAGCATCGAAAAGTAGATTATCATCTTTCTGGGCAACCATTATTTATAAGGCAATTTCTTTAGCAGTATTTCTCATTTGATTAGTTTAATGTAGGAGTAGAAGTATAAATATTTAAGTACATTACGAAAACAAGATGGTAGGTAATTATTGGTAAGGCTTTTATTTTCATGATTAACTTCTTTTAAAAGGAATTGTTAACAGAAAAATTTTTGAAGCAGACAGAGAGACTCAGGTTAATAGTTCATGGTACATTCTGTTTTGCCAAAAGAAAGCAAATCAAAAGGATGTTGCTGTATAAGAAAAACATACATTTGAAGTCAGTCAAGCTATCTTACTTCATTAGCTTGGAAACTCTGAGCACAAAAACAAACATACAAAAGACAGTGTCTGGTTCATGAAATATTTGCGATGTTGAAACACTGAAAATCAAAAGGTATATTTTGAAGGAAGATTACATTTTAATATTCAAATATCTTACATTGTTGTGACAATTCAACATTTTTCTTTGTCGTTAGTACATATCATCTAATTTGCTCTTCACAAAGATCCTCTGAACATCTTTAGTTTGAAGAATTGTGTAGAGAAGTATCAGAAGGATGATTACAGTTACAGAGAGTTTCCTGAGAGCTAGTCCAGTGTTGTATTACTCATGTCAGGATTAAAACTTCCACACCCTCCACAGAAAGGTGAAAATAGCTTTCCTTGGGTACGAAACCAAGGAAGAAAGATATAAATGTGACCACAGGCAGAATTTATGTTAGTAAATCAGAATGAACTAGAAACCCAGAATGGAAGTCTTGCTCCCTTAGCAATTTTAGTCTATTTTATTTTATGGATGATTGACTCATAGAAACAAAACATTTTTTATTGTTTTAAAAATCAGTAAAATGAGATAGATGAGCCTTTATGTGCCAGTGGAAAAGTATGTTCTAGTGGGTTTTTTTTTTCATTCTCTTTGTAAAGTTCTATAATGTGAAGTATAGTCACCGTATCTTATACAAGTGGAAAAAGTAAATACTATAGATGAAATGTCCAGCTTTAGCTTCATGTAAACAGTGTTACAAATCATTTCAACAGCTCCAGGACTGGTAAAAATAGGGAACTGTGAACTTCTGAATTCCATTTTCATTTTGGTATATGAAGCCCAAACCTTCAAAAATTCTTCAAAGAAGTGGATTCATTTATTTTTGAATTGAATATTTCAATTAGTAGTTGACTTTGGGTGTAGGAAGAGGCAGCACACTCTTTTGGAGCAGGCTCAAATGCTAAACACAGGAAGAAAAGCTTCCTAAACAAGGAGGAAAGAAAGAAAATGTTACCTGTTGGCATGAGGAGAAAACAAGGCACTGACTGGGCTCTGTAGGAACTTCCCAAGGAAGTTGTGAGAGGGGCATGGGCTCCTGCGCTAAAGCAGGCACCTGCCTTTACAGTGGGAGAGAAAAGAGAAAGGCGCAGTTTGTCAGAGAGCAAGCCCAAAATTATGGCCTGGCTCTACTGACAGGATGGGGAAAACCCTTAAAAGTAACTAAACTTTAATCAAAAAGAAAAAAAAAGAAGTATTGATGTATTTATTTGATCTTATCTATAAATCCAACAAAGTTATGAGAACTAGAAAAAAATAAAGGTTTTTGGAAACATGAAAGATAAAACACCAATTTAATCATCCAAACTCCTCGAGATCTATATCTGTTTCTTGTTTCTCCTAGCTCCAGTGTGTGTGTGTGTGTGTGTGTGTGTGTGTGTGTGTGTGTGCGCGTGCCTTTATTTAATTTATTTTTTAATTTTTTTAAATTTTATCTTTTATTGCTTAAAGCATTACAAAGGGTATTACATATGTGTCCTTTTTTTCCCCGCCCTTGACAATACCCCGGCTTCCCCTACCCCCCAGTGTCTTATGTCCATTGGTTATGCTCATATGCATGCATACAAGTCCTTCGGTTGATCCCTTACCCTCCACCCTCCTGCCCCCCAACCCTCCCCGGCCTTCCTGCTGCAGTTTGACAATCTGTGTGAGGCAGCTCTGCCTCTGTATCTATTATTGTTCAAAAGTTTATAATGGTCTCTATTATCCATGAATGAGTGAGATCATGTGGTATTTTTCCTTCATTGACTGGCTTATTTCACTTAGCATAATGCTCTCCAGCTCCATCGATGCTGTTGCAAATGGTAAGAGTTCCTTCTTTTTTACAGCAGCATAGTATTCCATCGTGTAGATGTACCACAGTTTTCTAATCCATTCATCTACTGATGGGCACTTAGGCTGTTTCCAGGTCTAGCTCCAGTGTGTGTGTGTGTGTGTGTGTGTGTGTGTGTGTCTATTTATTTTTTTTCAAAAGGCAATGCTAGATGTCTAATTTTGCAAAATCATCCTGCATAGATTTTAATTTATCTCACTAGCCCCTGCCCTTACTCCTGGAGATTTTAGTGAGGTTATTTGTTTATCTTTTATTTATGTATTGAATCTTG
Organism: Myotis lucifugus; assembly: GCF_000147115.1. Classification (NCBI taxonomy): domain Eukaryota; kingdom Metazoa; phylum Chordata; class Mammalia; order Chiroptera; family Vespertilionidae; genus Myotis; species Myotis lucifugus. Next base: position 168,517 of record NW_005871804.1, on the reverse strand, counting down.
ATAATCCATTTTCTCTTCCCTCCCCTACCCCCTTCTCCTTGTCCTCCTTCTCCTCTCTCCCCCTTTCTCTTTTCTTCTGCCCTTCATTATTTATGTGTTTGTAGGCAGAAGAGACCTTAAGAAAATAAATTTCACCACACTATAGGAGTCCTAATTGTTGCCTTTTTATGTAGTTGACTTTCCTCTAATAACCATAAGATTTTTATGTATGTCTAAGTTATATGTATTTACTCTAATAAATATATATATGTTTATATTAAGTAGATATATTTTACAGTTTTTCCTTCTATTTAACCCCAGTAATTTCTCCAGACTTAGCAAAATCTGACTTATAAGTACATGAATACATTGAATTATAAATATCTTAAACCTCTTATTTTTGTATTTTTAAAGTATTTCAATTATTCCAGATGGATAATAGCATATTGGTAAGGCATGGTGTTTTATTTTTATTTTCCTTTATCAATTCACAACCTCTAGTAACTCTACTCCCCAGCTCTGGAAACCTATTTTGTACTACCAGTTTCTATGATCTTACTTAAAACATGTTATTATTATAGCAGTTATAATAATATTATTTATTATTATTATTTATCATTATTTTCAGATTCACATATATCTGATACCATTGGTACTTGTTTTTCCCTGTCTGGTTTGTTTAACTTAGCAAGATATTCTCTAGGTTCATCCATGTAGTGGCAAATGACAAGATTTTCTTCTTTTTTTAAAGCTAAATAATCCATCGTATAAATGTACCACATTTTGTTGATCCATTCATATATTGACTATTGGTAATACGAATGATATCAACATGGGGGTACAAATATTTCTTCACGATAATGATTTTTTTCTTTGGTTATATACCCAAAGAGAGATTACTGGATCATGTGATAGTTGGTTATTTAATATTTTGTGGGATCTCCATATTGTTTTCCTAAGGGTTTTGCACGAATTGCCATTCCCACCAACAATGTGCAAGAGCTAATTTTTCTCTTCATTCTTGCCAACACTGATTATTTCTTGCTTTTTATTTTTAATAGCCATTCTAACAGGTGTGAGGTGATATTTCATTGTGATTTTCATTTGCATTTTCCTGTTGATTAATGATGTTGAGAATCTTTTCATGAACTTCTTGGCTATTTGTATATCTTCTTTGGAAAATGTCTATTTAGGTACTTTGTCTAATTTTAAATTGTTTAGCTGTTTTCTGCTATTGACTTGTAAGTTTTTTTGTATATTTTGGATATTAAACTCTTATTAGACACGTAGTTTGAATATATTTTCACCCATTTCATAAGTTACATTTTCATTTTCGTGATGGATTCCTTTGTTGTGTAGAAGCTTTTTAATTTGATGTAGTCTCACTTGTTAATTTTTGCTTTGTTTCTGCTGCTTTTGATGTCAACTCTAAAATATCACTGCCAAGATCAATGTCAAAGAGCTTACCCCTCTATGTTTTTTTTTTCCTAAAAGACCCAGACCCAGCTGGCCTCAACCCCATTGGGTGAGATCCAGACCTGGCTGGCCCCACCCGGTCAAGCCCCGCAGGATGGTGGGGCACAGCCTCAGATCCCCCATCAAGCCCTGCTGGGCGGGGGGCACAGCCTCAGGTCCCCCAGCCCGGTGCTGGGGTTGGGGGCACAGCCTGAGGTCACCCATCAAGCCCTGCCAGGTGGAGGGCACAGCCTGAGATCCCCAGTCAAGCCCCGCTGGGCGGGGGGCATGGCCTGAGGTCCCCTGGCCAGGCGCCCGGGCTGGGGGGGGGGGGCGGCTGAGGTCCCCTGGCCAGGCGCCCAGGCTAGGGGGGCGGCGGTGCGGCTTCAGTTCCCCCTGCCCGGAGCCGGGGTGGAGGGTTCAGCCTGAGGTCCTACATCAAGCCCCACAGGGTTGGGGGGGCGCAGCCTTAGGTCCCCCACCCCACGCTGGCGCCTAGCAGCCTCAGGTTCCTGCTGATTGCTCCTTATGGCTCATTATGGGAACCCCGCCTCTGCTGTGGGCACAGCCATCTTGTGATGGCGTGATGGCGTGAGGACCACCTAGGCTTTTATTAGTAAGATTGCTTTTTCTATTTCTGTGAAAAATGCTTATGTAATTTCAGTAGGGACTCTATATTAAATCTAAATGTAGCTTTGGGTAGTATGGATATTTTAAAAATATTAATTATTCCAATTAGTTAATAGGAATATCTTTTCTTTTATCTGTGTCCTTTTCAATTGTGTTCAGTAATATCTTAATTTTTTTAGTGTACAGATTTTTAACCTATTTGTTTAAATTTATTGCTTGGTATTTTATATTTTTGATGTTGTAAATTGTATTCTTTATTTAATTTCAATTTCTGATTGTTGGTGGTGTATAGAGACACAAATTTTTTGTATATTGGTTTTATATTATGTAACTTTATTGAAAGAGTTTATACTTTTAACAATTTTTTTGGTGTAGTCTTTAGGGTTTTCTACAAATAATTCATGTCATTTATAAATACAGTCAATTTTATTTTATTTTTCTGACTTGATTTTCCTTTATTTTTTTTATGCCCAATTGCCCTACCTAGGACTTCCAGTACTATCCTATATAATAAAAGCTTAATATGCTAAGTGTCCACTCCACTGGTTGGCTATTCAACCAATCAAAGCATAATATGCTGATGATATGCTAAGGACACTCAACTGCTTGCTATGACGTGCACTGACCACTAGGGGCAGACAGTCGACCAGTAGACCAGGTGCACTGACCACCAGGTGGCAGACACTCCAACCAGGAAGTTAGCTTGCTGCTGGGGTTCAGCAGATCAAGACTGAGCTAGATGGGCCAGACACTACCTGGAGCTGTCTCGTGTTCCCTCCCCAGCTGGCCAACCTCCCATGTCTTTCCCTGGCCATGATTGTGCACCAATGGGGTCCTTCAGCCTGGCCTGCACCCTCTCACAATCTGGGACCCCTTGGGAGATGTCGGAGAGCCAGTTTCCACCCGATCCCACAGGCCAGGCCAAGGGACCCAACTGGTGCATGAATTTGTGCACCAGACCTCTAGTTTTAAATAAGAGTGATAAGAGTGAGCATCTTTGTCTTGTTTTTCATCTTAGAGGAAAAGCTTTGGTTGTTTCACCATTAAGTATGATGTTAGCTGTGTGCCTGTCATATTACAGTCTTTAGTATGTTGAGGTACATGTTGAATTTGGTCAAATGCTTTTACTGCTGCTATTGAAAGATAATATGAGTATTATCCTTCATTTATAAAAAAAAAAAATATCATATTGACTGATTACCAGATGTGGAACCAATCTTAAATATCTGGAATAAATCCTACCTGTTCATGGTATATGATCCTTTTTCTGTGTTTTTGAATTTTGTTTGCTAATATTTTGCTGAAGAATTTTGCATTTATGTTCATCATGGATGTTAGCCTATAAATTTTATTTTCTTGTAGTGTCCTTGATTGGATTTGATATCAGTATAATGCTGGCTTCATAAAACAAGTTTGAAAGTATTCCCTCTTTTTTTTTTAACAGTTGGAGAATTAGTATTAGTTCTGCTTTAAATGTTTGGTAGAATTCACTAATGAAGCCATCAGGTTTTTGGCTTTGTTTGTTGGGAGATTTTTAATTACTGACTCAATATCCATAGTAGTAACTAGTCTCCTCAGATTTTCTATTTCTATCCATTTTGGAAATCTCTGGTGATTATAATTGTGAAATAATTGTCTTTTCCTTCCCTGCATTTTTTGTAGACAGCATGAAATGGGTTTCCTTAACTCTGGGCTGCAAATCAGAATTTATTTAGCAATAGAAATAACTTTATGAATTACTTTTAGCTCCATACTCTAGCTAACTAAGTTTTATCATGTGTGTAGTATTTATGGATATTCATCGGAACTTAGCCACAAAATCATTTTTAAAAATTTATCTTTATTGTTTAAAATACTACAGATGTACCCTTCCCCCCTCCCCCCTTGATCTCTTCTATCCTATCAACTTTCCAAACTATAAATTTTATTTCTGGAAAGAGAATAAATAAATTTGTAAATGGAGTTTTGTTTAACACATGATTTCAATAGATTTATTTATTTTATATAGCTCTAACTATTTAAAATCTATACTTTGATGTAAAATGTATAAGTAATGTTAATAGTTTTAGTTTTATTTAATTGTAAATACTTTTCATATAAGAATAAATGGTGTAAACACTTCATATTTTGCTTATAAATTATACCTCAGCCAATATATATTTACATTATTATTTACATAACTATTGTAATAAGCTTTATTTAATAAATCAAAATAATATATCAAGAACTACAGCTAGTAAAATATACATAAGCTATTTTTTTCCATTAAAATTTATATTAGAACAAAAATCACTTTTTGATGTTTAAAAATAACTTGGGATTAAAATAATGTGTATGCTGGAATTTCAATTCTTAAATAATTAATTTTAATAATCAATGGAAATTTTAATCAATATATTTCTGTGTCACATAACTATAATTCACTTTATATAAATCAGTGATCCCAAACAGCAGCTATATGTCTAATTTTATTTACTTAGATATGTATAATTTTCATATTGTACAATGTATTATATATATATATGTATATATATATATATATTATTAAATGCAATATAAACAAAAATTCTATATCATAGGATTTATTTCTAAAAAGCATAAAACAAAATTTGAGTTTAAATTTTTAGCTTAAAATTGTTTTCCAAAAATTCACTGCTATGTGAAAGACCTACGCACTAACCCAGTGGTTCTCAACCTTCTGGTCCTTTAAATACAGTTCCTCATGTTGTGACCCAACTATAAAATAATTTTCGTTGCTACTTCATAACTGTAATGTTGCTACTGTTATGAATCGTACTGTAAATATCTGATATGCAGGATGGTCTTAGGCGACCCCTGTGAAAGGGTCGTTCGACCGCCAAAGGCGTCGCGACCCACAGGTTGAGAACCGATAGTTTCTAAAACTAACCTAGTCATTTGTCCTCCATTTGCTAAGTATAAAGATTTGTCACTTTATTCAATAATTTTTATATAGTATTACTCCTAAAAATGTATTACACATGTAAACCAATAATATTTAAAACCAGCCAAAAATTTTAGTAACCTCTAGAGTTTTTGTTTTTTAACTTTGACAAAATTGCAACCTTAAATATTGACTTAATCAATAATAATAATATGTTTTCCTACAATCTATTTATTATTATTGTTATTATTAATAGTAGTACTTGGTAACACTATCATAAGAATTCTGTGTCTACCTAACTTCAGTTCCATTTAGCAAAGTGTATACAGCACATACTATTTTCAAACCTGTCAGTATATATTACTGTGTACTTTTGATTTTATGGTGAATAGAGAAGGCACAATAGACATACGTCTTTAACAAAACAGCTACTGTCTTTTAGAGATCTGAAGAGTAAGTATTGAGAAGACTGTATCAAACACTCATGTTCAATTTGTTAATTAATATTATTTTGCTCCTTAATAATGTATGCTATAACTGTTGTCCAAAACGACAAATAGGGAGGAAATGCAGTTTATGTTTTCAAAATGCCATCTTAATTTTCTTTTATAGAAATGGATGACACTAGTGATGGTTTTAAAAAAAAAAGAGTTTCTGTTTCCAAGGTAACCAATCTAAATTAATAGCAGCTCTACAGAACTTCACGTTCGGGATATAATGTAAAAGGTTCAATCTTAGGTTCAAAAATGAAAGACAAAATTGCTATATTTTATAATTGTTTTGAAAACATTTATATTTCAAAACTTTAGGCTGAGAATTTTAATTTGAATTATGCAGTAATATTTATTCCTGTAAAAAAGAACATTTTCTGATGAAATTTCAACTTAAGCCAGAAATACCACTAGTTCCTCTCAATTCCATTCTATACACAATAGAATATAAAATTTGATTTGCATGTAATAATTCTTCAATAAATTATTCTGGAGAACTAACACTAACTTATTGTCCCTAAAGAACGTGTGACCTTCTCTTATTCTCATATTTTTTTTCTATTTATCATCAGTGTATGTATATATGTATATGTGTGTATGTATGTATCATCTATCTATCACCTACCTATCATCTATTTATCACTCGTTTTCCTCCTATATTTTAATGACAGAATCATAGAGGTAGCAAATGAATTGCTCTGAGGTTTGATAACATGCATTCTCATTCCAGAGTCTCAACTCTTAGCCTTTCTGCTGTAATACCTTACAGAAGAGAGTGCAGCAGAGTGATTGTAAGAATTTACAGAGAAGGCAGGAATGATTCAATACACTTGTTATTTATTAAAGGAGTGTTGCAGAGGAAGGCTTTAAAATTTCTGGGAAACCTGATATTAAGACAAAAGTATAACAAACAGTAGACAATTAAGACTGTAGAAATGAAATGTTAATGGTTTCCAAGAGCAATAATGGCCAGCAATAATGGCCAAAACTAAGCTTACATTTCTTATGTTTGTATAATTTACCTTTAATACATTGATGAGTGTGTGTGTGTGTGTGTATGCGCACATGTATGTGCATGCTAGCATGCCTGTACAATGAGAAAGGAGAGAGACTTGGTTAATTTTTACATATAAAAGATCATTAAAAGACCGAGGTATTTTCATAAAAACCTTGTAATGTCAAATATCTCAGCCAGTAATAACTAAAAAGAAATCGGTGAGCCCTAGCCAGTCTGGCACAATGTAGAGAATGTCAGACTGTGGACTGAAGAGTCCTGGGTTTGATTTCGGTCAAGGGCACATACCTCAGTTGCAGGCTCGATCCCCAGCCCTGGTTGGTGTGCCTATGGGGGGAAAACAATCTATGTCTCTCTCTCACATCGATGTTTCTGTCTCTCTCTCCCACTCTCTCTAAATATCAATGAAAAAATATCCTTGGGTGAGGATTAAAAAAAGAAGAAGAATTGGTGAAAATGAAATGTATTAATTTGAGTGGAACACATTGAACATATGTCCATTGAACTATTCTGTAGGTTTCTGTCATATATAGGAAAGTAGAGGCCTGGTGCATGAATTCGTGCATGGGTGGGGTCCGGCCGCCCACCCCAATAGGGGCCGACTGGGGCCGGGCTGGTAGGAGGGAGGGGATGAGGGAGGTTTGCTGGTTGACCTGGCCCCTATCGGGATGGGGAGGGTGATGGGGGGGGGCAGGCCAGGGGGAGGGGCCACAGGCAGTTGGGGAGCTGATCGGGCCCTGATTGGGCTGGTTGGCCACCACGGTGCACATCATAGCAACCGGTTGTTCTGGTCTTTCCAGTCATTCTGGTTGTTCCGTCATTCTAGTCGCTTGGCTTATATATATATAGATACCCATTCCACAACCTATTTGTAGGCAGTGGGAGGGGGAAAGGATAAAGAGCTAAATAGTTAATGCTTTGGTTAGGTATAACCAGCTACACATAGTCCTATAATTCTGAAATCAATGTAATTGACTTGTGGACCACTTAGGCTCAGTTAATAAGCCATGTCAGTAGAAATGTTAGTAAGAGAAACTAAGTACCAGTACCTAAATCCTAAAGCCTAAGGAGGACGGAAATGTTTCTTCCTGTCCATCAACTCATGGAGGCATCCCTTTGGAATCATGGAAACGAATGTTTCTGTATATCCATAATATGAAGAATTAAGTTTCACCCTAAAATAACATTAACTTATGAGAAAATCTAAAATCCAAAGCTTTCCTAGAGTATTGACAGCAGGACCCATTATGAAAAATTGTCCTAAAATGAGGTTCTTTAATTTCTAAATTCACAAGTCTGAGATACATGTAAAATGCAGGTATACCAAATTTGTCTCTATAGTAAATAGCATTAGGCAGAAAAAATAAAATAATTATTTTAGTGTCAAATTCATCCTTTTATATATACAAGATGGATAGTGGTTGGCATAAATTGATTACCTACTGAATTCATGAGATACCTAAATAATATTTAGAGGTCATCATCTGGTCCAAATCCACATAACTGTTCTACCTATAAATCAATATACTCTGACCTGTTAGAGATGGAGAGTTGTTTAATACTTGCTTTCTGTTTTGAGGTGAATTAGAAATGTCATATGTACAATGATGCTAAACTATAAATCTTATACAGAGACCTACAGCTCAATTTATTAAATTCTTCAGTACGCCTAATAAAAAATTCCCTGGCACCTGACTAATGAATTCTAATTTTGTGATAAAATTCCTTATTTTGAATATTTTCTACTGTCAGAGGTTTCTCACCTGAGTGAAATTCTACCTGTTTGTCTTTGCCATTTTTTAAGTTTTCCCTGGAAATCTTCTTCTAAATACCTTCCATCCTTTCAGCCGCATTTTAAATTTCTACCTGTACTTTATTTGCTACATATAGCAAAACTAAGCTAAATTGCTTTACATTTTCTTTAGTATGTGTGTTTTTACCCACACATATAAGACTCACCACTAAAAGGTATGCAAAGGGAATAGCAAACAATTTGAAGAAACAAGGTAGTTATAAATAACTTATAATAATACAATGTAGTAATTTGCATAAAATCTATTATAGCAATGTGTGTTATACATATTTAGTGGAGAGAGATAGAACTTTGTATAAGGACACAGGAAATGAAGCTTAAGGAGATAAGTCTTAAAGGCGGAGTCCAAATTTGATAATAAAAAAATGATAGAATCAAACTATATGCATGTGAGAGACAATTTGGTGTGGGGTGGAGCAGGACAAGGAATAGTTCAAGCTTAAAACTTAAGAAATGGAAGAGATATTATTTTGGACATATATGCTATTCTTCAAGTCACAAAGAGAACATCCAGGTTTTTGGTTAGCTTTAAATTGGCTAACTACATGTCCAAAACACAAAGGATTAGCTTGTCAATAATTGTGAGAATTCTTATTCTCTTTTCATCCCATTTCATATGTTTCCTTTTCTGACACAGAGAGCCACAAATGGAATTTTTTTCTTCTACTACATATGTTACAATGTTGAAGTAGTTAGGATGAGTCAAATAGATATGATATACAATGTATTTTAATTATTAGTTAATCAAATTTGACCCTTTAGTCACATGGAAAAATATATTTAACAATGAAAGTGTAAAGACCCTAAACATTCTACTGTATAATTTGACTTCTAAAAATTTACTTTTAATATTTCTGAAATAATATCATTATGCAAAGTAATTAAGATGCAGACTTCATTTTAATACCTTATGAAATATTTATGCAATGCTGTCATGAATACGCTGTATCTAATTTAAAACTATTAAATTTATTATTCATTATGTATTAATTATTAAAAGACTTGATATTAAAAGGGAAAATATTTTTGAAAAAAATAAAAAGATGTGAAAATTACCAAAATTCAATTCAACATGAACATAGCCTCTGATGAATAAAGCTTTTGATGTAGAGGTGAGGGAGTTGATCACTGAGTACTAAGCAAAATATAATTAAAATTTTTGAGGGTTAATAATAGTACCAACTGTATTTGAAAATATATTTTCAATGACATAAAAATTAATTATACAAAATATAGGTTGATTTGGGGATTTTTAAATTACTTCATTCTTCTGTAATAATACTATGTTGATAAACTAAAAAATAGCAATATGTGTTGACAAGGATGTGGAACTGGAAATCTCATGAATTGCTGGTGGAAGTGTAAAATATTACCACTTTGAAGAATTGCTTAGCTGTTTCTTATAATATTAATTGTACACACAGCATTTTAAATGGGGAAATAACAATATATGTCCATCAACTCATGGAATCATCCCTTTGGAATCATGGAAAAAATGTCCCCACAAAGTCTTGTACAGTAAAGTTCTAACATCCTAATTTTAAAAGCACCAAACTGGAAACAACCCAAATGTACATGCAATATACAGATGAAGTACCATAGAATTGTATACTTGAAACCTATATAAGCTTATTAAATGATGTAACCCCAATACATTTAATTAAAAACAGGTAATGAAAAAAATTTGATATGTTCATACAATGGACTACAACTCATCAATAAAAATTAGCTATTAATCCAAGCAAAAATACGAACAAATTTAAAACTAAACAAAATACGATATTGAGAAAATGAGTTACCAGTGGATCAAAGTAGTGGCAGGAAGCTCAGACTGATAGCAAAAGGCATGAGGGGACATTCTGGTGAAAGAAATATTCTATCTCTTGTTTTGGTTGGTAGTTACATGGAAGTATGTAGTTACTAAGTCTTAAGAAAGAGGCCATATAAGTTCTGTGCATTTTATGTTATATAAATTATACAACTAAAACTTACAATGAAAACTTCTTAACATGACTTTAAATCAAGTTTCACACTAATAAAGTTTGTTCATTTTATATAGTAAAATATTTTTCACATTAAACATTCTTCTGAAATTTTGCTTGTAATTTCTTAACTTAAAAATGCAAAAATATTAAATTGGTTAATATTGTTTTCAATTAAGGTATTTTCTTTAAACAAGACCAATAAGTTAAGTGTAAAATTAACAGGAAAATATTGAAATACAGAGCTCCACACCGCCAGTGTATTATAGGAGCAACAAGTCATGGGTGACCTTCTGTTGCCCTTCTGAACTGCTATGCCAGCAAAATGAAGTACTGCTCAGAGAATAACATGCACACTTCATGCAATGACCCCCACAATCAAGATTGTGCAGGCTTTTTGACTGTTTATAAAAATATTAATAAATACCTAACTCAATTCTGTAACCCATTGAATAGCACTGTTAAACATTCTATAGTTAGCAGTGTATATTTGCTCCTACTCTTTATTACCCACATTAAAGTCATTTCTTATCAGTGACAAATTTGTGTGTGTGTGTTTCTGGATGTAAAACATTTAAAAAGGAGGGAGGCTAAATAGCACACACATGTATACCACACTTCAGAATTTTAGTCAAGAATAATGTCTTACTTTAGAAAAATTTTTGTTAAATTTTAACCTGTTATTACATTGATTGGTGATCTATATTAATTTAATTTATTTTACTTTATCTGCTTCTCTCATATATAGAGAAACTCTGATGCCAGTAATTCTTTTGGTTCCTTTTGGAATGTTTCAATGTTTGGGTTTCAGAAGAATATTGTACATTCCCACTAAGAGCTAATTAGGACAAAATGAACACTTTTTCATTCAATAGTAGAATATTTCACAAAATTTACTTCAAGAAATGGTGTATGCCAACATATTCTATTTCTTTATATTAAATCATGAATTAGATAAAAGAAATCCTCCACCTCATAATAAAAATGAAAGAAAATAACCACAAGATTTGATTATTTTCTATGTAACTGAAACTTCTATATTGGACTAATTTTTTCTTGATTCTTATGTCACAAATAGTAAATAAAAGAACTAATGAATACATTTACAAATATATGTGTCAGGAAATTTAATATATGTCTTTTATCTATTAGTCCAATAACAACTCTAATGTATTAGGTATTCTCTAAAGGGTGAATAAATTCAATATGATTAAATTCTAACGGGTAATACTTAAAAAATTATTTTAGGCAAACTACGACACTCCGCAGAAAATGTCCAAATACATTCAATGCGGATATAATATAAAAAGAACCCAATTTATGTAACGGTTTCCTGGCCTAAACTGCTTTTCACCTATCTTCTTTGCTGTTCTCCCTATTGTTACTGCCAATACAAAAATAAACAGGAGTCTTAGTACTTGATGGTTCTCCTGTCTTTGTTATTCTCAGCATATTATACTAATTCTTTCTTTTTAACTTTTATTATTTTCTGAAACAAACTCTGATACCAGACACAGCATTTTGGATTCAGGTGAGGAAAAGATTAACTGGAATACACAGAAAGCTTTCATGTGGATAATCTGAGAGAGTGGGAGCACGGGAGGAGGAAACATAGATAAGGCATCTAAATGTGACTGTGACAGTCAAATTTAAAATTAACTGATTGCTACCACGTATTTAAACCAAAGCAAGGGTTTTAATTTGTTCCACTCATTTATTGTAAGTAGCTTTGAGGAAGTTTATCAAGCCAGTGTCTAAAAATTTTGTTTCATTCTGATATACTGGGAAAATAAAGAACTAAATTTTTAAAAAATTACATGAGACTATTAGAAAGCCATATTTGAGCATAAACTATGAATTGAATAAAAGGGCTTTGTTTTCAATATAGGAAGGGTTCCAGAGGGGGGTTTCTCTAGGTTTTAGCATGTCAAGCAACAGGAAATTCTAAGCTAAATCAATTAAATGAAGATGTTATTTAAATTAATACTTTTAAAGCTTTATGTGTACACTAGAGGCCCGGTACACAAAATTTGTACATGGGGGGAGGGGTTCCTCAGCCCGGCCTGCACCCTCTCATAATCTAGGACCGCTGGCTCCTAACTGCTCACCTGCCTGCCTGCCCTATTGCCCCTAACTGCCTCTGCCTGCTTGCCTGATCACCCCTAACCCTTCTGCCTGCCTGCCTGATCACCAATAACCACTCACCTGCCTGCCTGATCGCCCCTAACTACTCACCTGCCTGTCTGATCGCCCCTAACTGCTCGTCTGCCTGCCTGATTGCCTCTAACAACCTCTGCCTTGGCCCCCACACCTGGGACCCATGCTTCCCTTCTCCGGCTGGCCACAGGCACCTGGGATCCTGGCTTCCCTCCCACTGGCCAGCCGCAGGCACCCGGAACCCAGGCTTCCTTCGCCGGGCCCCGGATATGTCAGGAAGGATGTCCGGAATGACGTCAGGTCTATCAGGTATAATTAGCATATTACCCTTTTATTAGTATAGATAGAAGTTATTTTTATTGTATGAGTATGCCCTACATTCATATTAGGCTACCTAAAGTAAAATGAAATTTTCTTGATCCACTTATCTGTTAACACATTGTTTCAATATCTTGGCTTGTGTAAATTTTGCTGCAATGTGTAAGGGGATGCAGATATCTCTTTAACATAGTGATTTTGTTTCCTTTGGTTATATACCCACAAGTAGAATTGCTGAATCATATGGTTGTTCATTTTCAATTTTTTTAAAAAAATATATATTTTATTGATTTTTTACAGAGAGGAAGGGAGAGGGATAGAGAGTTAGAAACATCGATGAGAGAGAAACATGGATCAGCTGCCTCCTGCACACTCCCTACTGGGTATGTGCCTGCAACCAAGGTACATGGCCTTGACCGGAATCGAACCTGGGACCCTTGAGTCCACAGGCCAACGTTCTATCCATTGAGCCAAACCGGTCAGGGCTCATTTTCAATTTTTTTAAGAACCTCCATACTGTTCTCCCTAGTGCTGCACCAATTTACATTGCTATGAACAATGCTCAAGGGTTCTGTTTTCACTGCATCCTCACAAACACCTTTTTTATAATAGCGATCCAATAGGTGTGAAGTAATATCTCATCATGGTTCTGACTTGCATTTCCCTGATGATAGGTGAAGTCGAGCACGTTTTCATACCTATTGGCCATCTGTATATCTTTTTCGGAAAAATGTCTATTCAAGTCCTTTGACCCATTTTTTAAAAATTGGGCTGATTTTTTTCTTTTTTCTTTATTGATTAAGGTATTACATATGTGTCCTTATCCCCCCTTGCCCCCATCCCCCTGCTCGTGCCCTCACACCCCTAGTGTCTGTGTCCATTGGTTAGGCTTATATGCATGCATACAAATCCTTTGGTTGGTCTCCCCCCCTTCCCCCCCCCTCCCGTGTCTTCCCTCTGAGGTTTGATGGTCTGATCGATGCTTCTCTGTCTCTGGATCTGTTTTTGTTCATCAGTTTATGTTGTTCCTTATATTCCACAAATGAGTGAGATCATGTGATATTTATCTTTCTCTGACTGGCTTATTTCACTTAGCATAATGCTCTCCAGTTCCATCCATGCTTTTACAAATGGTAAGAATTCCTTCTTTTTTACTGCAGCATAGTATTCTATTGTGTAGATGTACCACAGTTTTCTAATCCATTCTGCTGCTGAGCACTTAGGCTGTTTCCAAATCTTTGCTATGGTGAATTGTGCTGCTATGAACATAGGGGTGCATATATCCTTTCTGATTGGTGTTTCTATTTTCTTGGGATATATTCCTAGAAGTGGGATCACTGGGTCAAATGGGAGTTCCATTTTTAGTTTTTTGAGGAAACACCATAATGTTCTCCACAGTGGCTATACCAGTTTGCATTCCCACCAGCAGTGCAAGAGGGTTCCTTTTTCTCCACATCCTCGCCAGCACTTGTTGTGTGTTGATTTGTTGATGATAGCCATCCTGACAGGTGTGAGATTGTACCTTATTGTCATTTTGATTTGCATCTCTCAAATGATTAGTGACTTTGAGCATGTTTTCATATGCCTATTGGCCTTCTGTATGTCCTCTTTCGAAAAGTATCTATTTAGGTTGTTGCCCATTTTTAGATTGGGTTGTTTATCTTCCTTTTGTTAAGTTGTATGAGTTTCCAGTAAATGTTGGAGATTAAACCCTTATTGGAGATAACATTGGCAAATATGTTTTCCCATGCAGTGGGCTTTCTTGTTGTTTTGTTGATGGCTTCTTTTGCTGTGCAGAAGATTTTTATTTTGATGTAGTCCCATTCGTTTATTTTCTCTTTAGTTTCCATTGCCCTCGGAGCTGTATCGGTGAAGATATTGCTTCAGCATATGTCTGAGATTTTGCTACCTGTGGATTCCTCTAAGATTTTTATGGTTTCCCGTCTTATGTTTAAGTCCTTTATTCATTTTGAGTTTATTTTTGTGTCTGGTGTAAGTTGGTGGTCTAGTTTTTTTTGCATATATCTGTCCAATTTTCCCAACACCATTTATTAAAGAGACTGTCTTGACTCCATTGTATGCTCTTGCCTCCTTTGTCAAATAAATGAATTTGGCAATGTAGCAGGATACAAAATTAACACCCAGAAATCTATGGCATTTTTATACAACAATAGTGAATTTACAGAAAGAGAGATTAAAAGAACAATCCCATTTACCATTGCACCAAAAAAAAAAAAATAAGATACCTAGAAATAAACTTAACTAAGGAGGTAAAAGATATATACTCAGAAAACTACAGAACACTGAAAAAAGAGATAGAGGAAGACATAAACAGATGGAAGAATATACTGTGTTTATGGATTGGTGGAATCAACATCTTTAAAATGTCCATACTGCCCAAAGCAATCTATAGATTCAGTGCACTCTCCATTAAAATACCAACAGCATATTTCACAGAGCTAGAAAAAACTCTTCAAAAATTCATCTGGAATTTAAAAAAGACCCCAAATAGCTGCAGCAATCCTGAGAAAGAATAACAAAGTAGGAGGCATTTCAATACCAGATGTTAAGCTATATTACCTGACCACTGTTCTCAAAACTCCCTAGTACTGGCACAAGAACAGACATATGGACCAATGGAATAGGATAGAGAACCCAGAAATTGACACAAACCACTATGCTCTGCCCCATTTTTAATCTTTTTTTTAATGTTGAGTTATGTAAGTCTACTTATTTCACATATTAATGCTTATCAGATATATGATTTACAAACACATTCACATATTCTACATAGGTTGTCTGTTTATTTTGTTGATGGATTCCTTGGCTGAGCAAAACTGTTTTGTTTGAGATGGTCCCACATGTTTATTTTTGCTATTGTTGTCATTGCTTTTGGTGTCAAATTAAAAAAAAAATCATTGCCAAGACCAATGTCAAGGAGCTTACCTCCTATTTTCTTCTGGGATTTTTATGGTTAGAGGTCTTATGTTCAAATATTTAATCTGTTTGGGCTGATTTTTGTGTATGGTATAAGAGACGGATCCAGTTTCACCCATTGTATTTGGCTGTCCAGTTTCCCCAGCTATTTATTGAAGAGACTATCCTTTCCTCATTGTATATTCTTTGCCCTTTGGAAGGTGCAACTCTTTCCCCCTGAAAAGTATTGTAACCTGAAAACATAATTTTTTTTTTATTAAATTTTTATTGTTCAGATTACATTTGTTCCTCTTCCCCCCCCCACATAACTCCCCTCCTTCCAGTTCCCACCCCACCCTCCGCCCTCATTCCCCACCCACTGTCCTCATCCATAGGTGCACGATTTTTGTCCAGTCTCTTCCCGAATCTCCCATTCCCCTTTCCCCCCCAAGAATAGTCAGTCCATTCCCTTTCTATGTCCCTGATTCATTATAATCACCAGTTCATTCTGTACATCAGATTATTTATTCACTTGATTCTTAGATTCACTTGTTGATAGATGCATGTTTGTTGTTCACAATTTGTATCTTTACCTTTTTCTTCTTCCTCTTCTTAAAGGATACCTTTCAGCATTTCGTATAATACTGGTTTAGTGGTGATGAACTCCTTTAGCTTTTCCTTATCTGTGAAGCTCTTTATCTGACCTTCAATTCTGAATGATAGCTTTGCTGGATAAAGTAGTCTTGGTTGTAGGTTCTTGGTATTCAGCACTTTGAATATTTCTTGCCATTCCCTTCTGGCCTGCAAAAGTTTCTGTTTGAGAAATCAGCTGACAGTCATATGGGGTATTCCCTTGTAGGTAATTGAGTCTCTTTCTCTTGCTGCTTTTAAGATTCTCTCTTTGTCTTTTGCTCTTGGCATTTTAATTATGATATGTCTTGGTGTGGTCCTCTTTGGATTCCTTTTGTTTGGGGTTCTCTGCGCTTCTTGGACCTGTAAGTCCATTTCTTTCACCAGGTGGGGGAAGTTCTCTGCCATTATTTCTTCAAATAGGTTTTCAATATCTTGCTGTCTCTCATCTTCTGGCACTCCTATTATTCTGATGTTGGTACGCTTGTAGCTGTCCCAGAGGCTCCTTACACTATCTTCACACTTTCGGATTCTTTTTTCATTTTGCTTTTCCAATTGGGTGTTTTTTGTCGAATCTTTGGTTTGATTCTTATACTCGTCTGGTCTGCTATTGGGTATAATATTCTTTATTTCAGTCCGTGTATGCTTACTTTCTAATTTCTTTATCGTAGCATCGAGGGTCTCATTAGTTTTCGTGAGGCTCTGCACAAATTTATGGCAAGCCCTCAAAATTGCGATTCTTAGCTCCATATCCTCCATTTCTGTCATGTTTTTTTGTCTCCGCATCTTTTATGCTTTCTTGGTGCACCCCCTTGTGGTCTCTGTGCGCAGTCTTGTTCTAGCCAAGCCTTAATTGTTGTAGTTAACACTAGAGGGATTTGACCAGCAGACCGACTGGCTGTAGGATTCTGGGGAGGCGCTAGTCCTGCCCTTGCCTGAGGCGATCGGCAAATGTCTGTGCGCAGTGCCTGGGTGGGGCGGGCTCAACAGGGCGGGGGGAGGGAGCAGCTATGGCCGCTCTCAGTCCGTCCCCAAGGGCTCTGCCTCTCTGTCCCAGCAATCGCTGCAAACCTCGGAGGGGCCGTAGCCAGACAGTCCCGCTTCTCCCGTTTGAGTCTGGGTCCCTAGAGACTCGCCCGGATCTGTAGCCCAGAGTCTGAGACTCACTCCTGAGTGAAAACGACAACCACGCCCTCAGCCACTAGCCCGCTTTGTGCGCGCACCGCCGCACCACCATACCTTTAAATTTTCCACACTGCGCCTCCTCTAAGCCTCGTAATGCTGTTGTTTTTCCTTCTAGTTGAAGAGTCCCTCCTCAGCCAGCCTTCCTGTGGTTCTGGGTGATGTCCGTTCCGTCTTTTAGTTGTATTTTTGAAATGGTTGTTCGTGGCAGCAAACTCCGGTGTTTACCTATGCCGCCATCTTGGTTTCTAAAAACATAATTTTTAAACAAAATAAAATTTAAATTAAATAAAAGAAAGAAGACTAGCAGAATTTTCCTTATAACAATGATATATGAAATGTTGATTCTTCTATTACTGGAGCTTCATTGCCTCCATACAATGCAAATACTACAATGATAAGAAACTTGCTTCCTCATCCCCATGGACTTTTCTCCCACTCACGAGTCATAACACTGCCCATGAATTGTGAGTGTTTATCTTCCTATAGTTACCCAGCAGTCACTCTCAGAGCTTTTTAAAAACACCAGATAAAGAAAAAATAAAAGATCACAGGTTTCAATTCTATAGAGTACCTATAAACTCCTTGTTCAAAATGTCAACAAAAAATCTCATGTTGTTTATTCTTTATTGATTACAATGAAGTATGCCGTGTCCTTTGGATCTTCATAACAAGGTTTTTATTTCAGGAACATTTAATCCTTCTGACCTCGTTTTACTATAAAAAAAAAGCGCATGTAGACTTTTTGTCTAGTACTGTAGTGCTGGCTTTTATTTTACTTCTTGTATCTGAAGCACTCTCCTAAGACTTCAAGGATATTGGTGTCTTCCTCCCACTATTGCTGATTTCCTTTTAATGTTTTCTTCAGAATATATGCAAGAGATTTGTATTTCTAATTTAGTAGAATAGGCATATCTTTATCCTTTTTTTCTCTCTCAGAAATTAACCCAGTTTTCCCAGTGAATGAGAAATTAGAAAGGCAATTTATTTTTATATAAATTTAGTATGTATCTGTAACCACAAACCATAATATAGAAAAAAAAGGACTGCTGAGAAACAAATATCAATATAACATATGAGACAATGTCAGGAGAATTCTAAAGACCATGTAAAGTTGTTCCCAATAAAAATTGCATGAGAGAGATAAAGATAGAAAAGAAGGAGAGAAAACAGAAACTTTGCTGCAGGAAAGTGTAACCAGAGTTAAGAAGGAAATCCTCTTCCATTAATGAATGGGATTTTTTTCAACCAGAATTTCTTCTCATAAATTTTTATTATTTCATCAAATTTTTAAACAATCTTGTAAATTCTGGTTTTGGCTATTTTAATATAGGTTTATTTTTTAAAATGGATTCAAGTTAGTTCATAGTTATACATTCTTTTTCATGTTGTCTGTTTTTCTAATATCAATATTAATATGCAATGTAGGATGATATGACTTGTCATTATATTGTAGACTCTGGCTTAATTTGAGAACTCCAGTTTACTGGCAGAAATTATTGATGCTACTCCTAGCAAATGACTTGCAGGAATTTTCCTCTTTATTGTCATAGTTATCAATTCATTCACTTGTGTTATTGCTTCCCAGATTGCACGTGGGCATCCATATGCACATATACACACACTGCAATGTGTGGTCCTTGTGAAAGTATTGGCATGGACTGGAATGGCACTTTTTTGTCAGGAACTTTAGGTGTTTTAGTGATTCTAGAATTGGGAGTCTAGGATAGTTTGAATATTAAGAGCTCATATTACATTTCTCATAACCTATAGATAATATACACATAAAATCCATACCTGTGCATGATATTGGCCTAAGGGTTTTTATTTTTAGCAGGTTGATCAATGTTGTCAATATTGACCCATAGCACCAGGCATTATATGATTCTTGACGTATATTGTTTTATTGCTCATCTTCATTTCTGGACATATCCATGATAAGGAAGCTCTTGGATTCTAAACAAATGGCAGATAACAACCTAATTCCTAAGCACTCCTTCCGTTCTGTACAGTCTGTTCTATTTCGTCCAGGGCTCATCCACCCTTCAGCCTTCAAGATAGGCCTGCTCAGTAGGGTCCTTTAGATCTTCCACTTATTCTATACACCTTTTAAGCTTCATAAAATACATATTGTATACTGCTATGTATTAAATTCCCAAATCCACTGTGAATTATAGAAATTTAATTGTTATTTATTATCTATTGTTCAGAGGTATTAAGCAGGGCTGCACCCTGTATTTATAATGAATGAAATGCTCTACTCTAACCATCTGTGTCCCTACACTCCCATCTTTACTGAAGATCAGTCATCAAATATTTGTTATAGCATCACTATGGACAAGTTCTTCCTCTAGAAGTATCTGCACAAAAAGCCTTACTTCTTACTTACCTATATTGTTAAAATTGCCTGTGCAGTACTTTGCATAAAGTTGTTTTAATGACTTTTGCAGAAAGAGTCAATTTCTCACTGGCATCTCATTCTTCCAATTTTAGACAACCTTTAAAAGTGTTTATAATTATATTTTTCTCTAAGTAGGTAATACTGTATTTTGGTCTAAATTGAAATGGAATTCTCTCAAATACTATACGGATTTCCTGTGGTATTTTCATTTATTGTTTATGACAATAACAATATGACTGTACACAAAGACTGTTCTAGTCAAAGAAAATCTTAAAGCAGCATGACAATGTTTATAAAATAAATTTCTATGTATTTCCTGTAAGCAAAAGAGCTTGTGATGACTATATATTTTTGTTATTTATTATATCACTGTAGTTTCAGGGAACCTGAAACAAACAAATAAAGAAACCAGTGATAAGACCAACAGAAAAATAAAACGGAATGCATTTTAGAGCATAACACTGATAGGCCACATTAGTTACATACTTACTATTTGCTAAGTTCAATATAAATCCTTTATAGGAGTTGGCTCATTTAACTCTCAGAACAACTATATAAAGTTGATACTATTGATATGAACCTTTCACAAATGAAATAACTGAGGCATCGAGAAGGAAGTAACTTGCCCAACACCAAATATTTGGTAAGCGGTAGGAAGAATATCAGAATGCAGAGGATTTAATTCCAGAGCTCACACTTTTTGTTGTTAATTCTCATGGGTGGATATTTTTTCCATTGATTTTTAGAAAGATAGTGGGAGGGAGGGAGAAAGGGAGAGAGAGAGAGAGAGAGAGAGAGAGAGAGAGAGAGAGAGAGAGAGAGAATGCTATGTGAGAGAGAGACATTGATTGGTTACCTCCTGCACATGCCCCGATCTGGGTGGGGGGATTGAACCTGCAACCCAGCAGAGCTTACATGTTTAATCACTACATAATAGGTTTGTTCACCTTAAAGTTTGTTCACCTTCAGGATGTTTGGAATTTGGAGGCAAACTCAACTCATGGTTCTTTTACCGTGAGTGTTAAATAATCTTTGTTTCATAGGTGTGGATAGTATGCTTGTACCGCAACAAAGATGTAGGTCAGCACTATCATTCCATCATCCCTGCTTATTTCTTGTTTTTTCAGTGTTTCAACATTAGATGTCTCACATAATATAGATACTTCTATTCCATCATGTGTTTTCCAATTATCCTGTAGCTAGTCAGTGAAATAAAACTAATTTGAGAATACTCCACCTAATTAGCAGTTTTTGCCCTGATGCCATGCACAGTATGTGAGGTTGCCATTGATTCTAAACCATAAATATTGAAAACTGCGATTATCTCCCAAGAAGTAATATATATTTAATATATATGTAAATGAACCTTGTATAAACCATGTTTTGTTGAACTTGTTTCTCTCCCTGATGTGCAAGGGCTGGCTCTGATTATGAGCATCCCTAGGATGTCTGAATTGCCCCACTCCCACCCCCAGTAATTTTCCTGCTTACTAAAAAATCTCCCCTAAAGATTTTCAAGAATTCTTACAAGTATGCACAGGCATCTAATCTGTGAAAAGGATGCCTCAGCTAGATGTCTGTGTCTATCTTGCTGTTAGGAAAGGAAGAAAAGGAAGCCCCAGGACCGTATTTTTCAGTTGAAGAATTTCTCCATATGTAGCACCTAAGCCACACTGTGGCACATTATTATTTGTGCAAGAAGAAGAGAGAGGGGATCATCTATATCTCTGTTTCTAAATTAAATTTGCAATATTAGTTAATATCCTTTAAAAAAGCACCTTCCTTTGATTCAGTTGGAGAATTCTGATTCAATAGGACAAGCAAAGACCCTGGACTGTGCTTGCTCTCACGGCATCCTTCCCTTGCTGCTCTGTATCTAAGTCACCCAGTCCATCATCCTCTTTTGTAGTTGGAGGGCAATTTGAGTTATAATCTCAAGGTTAAAAAAGTCAACCAAATATTTTTTGTTAAATATAGTCAAATGATTGTAATTTTATACTGCAAAATGGGTTACTTCCCTCTTTGTTTTCTCTATTTCTTCATGCCAGAAAATCCCTTTGGTTAGGCATCTTATTCAAATACAGCTTCAGTTGAGAGTTTACTGTTTTCAGAATTGCTACATCTTAAATACACTAAGTTTCTAGAACACTGGCCTTGAAAAATAAGTGCATATACTATACTAGAGGCCTGGTGCACAAGATTCATGCACTCGGGAGGGGGGTCCCTCAGCCAGGCCTGCACCCTCTTACAGTCCTGGAGCCCTTGGGGGATGTCCCGACTGACAGGCCTAAGCCTTCAGTCGGACATCCTTAGCACTACCGCAGAGGCGGGATAGGCTCCCACCACCGCTGCTAAGCTTTTCAGCCATGAGCCCAGCTCAGGGCTTCTAGCTGAGCAGCACTCCCCCTGTGGGAGTGCACTGACCACCAGGGGAAGCTCCTGCGTTGAGTGTCTGCCCCCTGGTGCAGTGTGTGTCTTAGCCATTGGTCGTTCTGCTGTTTGGTCAATTTGCATATTAGCTTTTTATTATATAGGATAAATCTATGTTTCAGTGTTGGATAATGGAAATAATTAAATTTGCCAAAAATACTAGTACATTTGGTGAATCAATGTACTGGTGGACAGAGAAATACTCTACAAAATGACATGGTTATCATTTTAGTTCTACTGCTCAGAGCTTTCCATTTGTGTCAGGGGAACTTCTGACTAGTGTTGGAAAGGTGACCTTTGACTTCTACTGAACTACATTTTTCACTCTTTTTACAGGAAAAAAAGGATAAATTATGTGCCTTTTTTTCCAGCTCAGTCGTAGAGGGTCAAGCATATAGGAAGTATCTTCCTTAAAAAGACTGAACAACTAACTGACTAAATCAATGCATGTGCTGATTTTTTAGTCACTATAAGTAGGTTATTTGTTGTGAAAAGGAAAGTATGCTCTGAAAAAAGTAAAGTTTCAGGATAAAACTTGGAAGCATGGAATGGTTGTTTTTTAAAGACAAATAACATCTCATATACATAAAATACTCATTTATTTCCTAGAACAGAATGGGTAATTTGCAACCATCTCATGTCTACTTTTAGATTCTTGTTTGAGTACTTTGTTTGGGCCAACTAGATTTATTATTGAGTGGTGCTTCTGGATCAAATGTTACTAGTTGCTCAAAATGATAAAAATCATTATCATATAGCTAAATGCTTATCAGAATATTATATTTACAATTAAAATTGATCTACTCTGAAAAGCCTAATATAATAAGTAGACAGTAATAGTTATGCAGCAATAAAAAGAATGGAACTTTTCATTTGCAACAATAATGCCTACTATGCTAAGTGATATAAGAAAGACAGAGAAACACAACCACTGTAATATTTCACTAATGTGTGGAAGAGGAGAATGAGAAGGAAGAGAAAGGGTAACACATCAGATGTGACTAAACTGACTCTTGACTGAAAAAGCCACTATTGGCAGAAATTTTGTAAGTTATACCAACAAATAAATCTAACATTAAAATCTAACATTTATAACAAGAAGACTGCTAAGGAAAGAATAGAGTGGTTCATTTTAATTAGTGTACAAATGCCAGTGGAAGGACTAAAACCACTTAATGTGTATTTGAATCATCTGAACCCTCAATTCAATTTAGCTGATTCAGTAAAAACAGAAAGTTGTTACTCGACATTTTGTAGATTAAATAATTCTTTGAAGTTTAGCTTTCAGTAAACTACTTTT
Source organism: Myotis lucifugus (assembly GCF_000147115.1). Lineage (NCBI taxonomy): Eukaryota > Metazoa > Chordata > Mammalia > Chiroptera > Vespertilionidae > Myotis > Myotis lucifugus. The sequence continues at coordinate 144,916 of NW_005871804.1, read as the reverse complement.
CTGTTATATCCACTGTCCAGCAATTATAGGGAAGAATGTCTTCCTAGGTTGGGCTTCTGTAATGAGAAACTTTTAAAGAAAGTTTTGATGGAAGAAAAGTAAATTTAGTAGATAGTCAAAGATGGAAAGCATTCAAGCATTTTCCTGCAATTTAAAGCCAGCAGAACAGAAGCGCTAACTCTTCACTGTGAATATTCATCGCCTCTCTCCAGACCCTCCCAACAACCTCCATAGCTTCTGAACTTAATAGCCTATCTAGGAAAACTGGAATCTAGTCCTTATGGATGAGGGACCTGCCACTCTAGCAAATTTCTGAAAGTGCATAAAAGGAAGAGGCAAAATGATGAATATTAGGCTGACAGGATAAGGTTCAAGTTGGTTAAGAAAAGTGAAACCAAAGATATAATATTCTGTGGTTTTTAAAACTTTATTGATTTTTAGAGAGAGAGGAAAGGGGGAGAGAGAGAGAAAGATAGAGATTTATTTTTTCACTTATTTATGCATTTATTGGTTGCTTCTTGTATGTGCCCTGACCATGGATCAAACCCACCACCTTGGCATACCAGGAGTTACCTGGACAGAGCTATTATTCTGTGGCTTTTGAAAATATGATTACAAAAAAAATGAAGAATACATAAATAGGAAAATCAACAAATATCAAATATTCATCTTTTCTTTAAGTTTTCATTCCTTTAAAAATATTCTTCCATATATATTAAGCCTATAAATATATAAGGATGCCATGTACTTGAATGTGTATTTGTGTACATGTGTGCAAACATATATATGCCATTATTACAAACATTTTTACTAGTTAAGTGTCATAGCTGACCTACACCTGCTCTTCATTTCCTTCAGTTAAGACACACACACAAAATGTATTATCAAGACAGCATGGTGTTAGTAATACAGCATCTTAGCCTGCTTGGGCTGTCATAACAAAATATCATGGACTGGGTGGCTTAAGTAACAGAAACTTATTTTTCAAAGTTTTGGAGTCTGAGAAGTCCAAAATCAAGATTCCTGATAATTTGGTTTCTGGTGAGAACCCTCTTCCTGGCTTGTAGATTGCTGCCTCCTTACTGTGTCCTCACATGTCCTCATATGATGGAGAGAGAGAAGAAGATCTCTTGTGTCTCTTCTTGCAAGGGCAATAATCCCATCATGCGATAAACCCCTATGACCTCATCTAATAGTTTTATTTCAGAAACTTTCTAGTTGAGTATAATTACCCATGTGATCTAATAATTCTGAGAATATGGTGTTATAATTCAGCATATTGTTGCCTTTGTTCCACTTTACAAACAACTGAATAAGTTCAATAAATAGGTCTTGTTTGCTTTCCCTAGAAGTAAAGCAATTAAGATATGTCCTCTTTCCCATGAGTATGAACGTGTTGCATTATACAGCTAGTCAGCTTTCAGGGCAGAAAGAAATAGCGGCACAGGTTTCACCTGCCATAAAATGAGATGCTCTATTGGGACAAAATAAAGTTGGAAACCAGTGCACTCTGATATAATGGAAATGTAACAGTGCTAGATTAATTATTTCCTTCCCCTCAGTACTTAAAGAAAAAGGGTACACTTAAAAATTCAAAGCAGTGATGGTGGGAAGACATATTTAAAACACTTTTGTAATTTATTTATTAGTTTTATAAATACTTTTAGCTTACTTAATAAAATATTTCAAAGTCATCACAACATATTTTTTATTTTTCCCAAATACAAACAAAAAACATGATTACAGGGTTTAAAAATGCTACAGAGACAGTAGATAACACATAGAATTTTGTAGAAAATAGATTTCCTGATTGTGAGCCTTAGGCCAAGAAATATTTTCAGAACACAAAAATGAGTCACAGAAACAGATAGTACATGAAAGGTTAGACACAGGGGAACGGGTAGAAGAAATTCAACACAGGTGTAATGGAGATTCAAACAATGAGTGCTGAGCAGAGGAATAAGAAGCAACAACATGAAAATAACAATAAAAACTAAAACCAACAAAACCCCCTGCCCCCATCCAAACCAATATTGGGCCCAAATATATTTTCCTGTCCTGTGTTAAACAACTCTGTGACCAGGCATGTTTAAGAAAGCATGTCTTTGTATTGAATAATCTGATTTAAAGCAAAAATAACTACTTGCTCCAGGAAATAGTTGGACCTGGCAAATATAACTGTAAACCAACTAAAATAGCACATTTCTCAAGCCTAACAGTTTACTATTCAAGTCTCCCTTCAAAACCCTTATCTTACTGTGTCCGCCAGTACAAAAATATTATATCATAAACTCTGCCTATTCCCAATTAGTTTCTTACCTTTCAAAATCTACCTTAGAGTAGATAGCCCAGGATATGCTTACACTTTGATATGAAGAGCAAGAGTTAAAATTTATTTGATATTTTCTATTTAATAGTCAAGTCCTAGAAGTGATACTTTATTTATAATATCCATTTAATAAGATTTATCCACTCTGCATATAATGCTGCAAAGTATTAGAAAACATGAGGATAGTTACCAGTACCAAGGAACTTCGGACTTTTCAAAGAAATACATGGCATTTCAATATACATGCATATATATAAAAGGATAGTCTCAAATATCTGGAGGCTTTTCCTCCCTCTCTTCAGTAAACTCTAACTGCTGCTAAGTCAGCTGCTTACTAATGGAAGGTAGACATTTACAACCAAGAATGAGGCTGAATATTTTAGGCAACACAGGTACTAAGTTATTTTTAGAGAGTACTTAAACTTTATGGAGTTATGGGATTCCTTATGTATATATGAAAACGCAAGCCTTTTTCTCCTCACCCAAGAATCTCTCCTTTGTTCCTATCAAACAAAAATCCATACATGTGTACAGAAATGGCCACTCCTCATTAGCTCCCATGATGTTTGTTATCCTACAGTGGGAAACTTGGCACGTGGGTGCTATGTGCACGCCCTTGTAATTTGACATGTCTCCTAACTGAGAGCTTGCTCAATTGCTTCGTGACAAGAGCTAGTCAGTCTGCGGACTCTCAGGGCTTATTCCAACAGGCCAAGGAAATCTCTCTATAATAGGACAGGGCAGCTGTCAGCGCTCAGGCAGCTTAACTTTGTAAGCTCACCTGTTTCTTTTAAATATCACAGCCAACTTGGGAAGAGACACGCATTTTGGATATCAGTACAGCAGCATTTTCTCTACAACTTCCTATCTTTTTTTTTCTAATTTATTAAGTGGCATCTCAAGAAAAAGAAGGTTAACCTTCTTATACCACCATTAATTGGTGAACGATCACAAGTTCATCAAACATTGTATAGACATAAGCAATGTGCTAGATATATATTGTACCTCTGTGCAAAAGAAATATAAAATGCTTTTTTTTATTCAAAGGAATTCTGAATTATTTAAAGGATTCAAGGTAGGAGAAAACGTTATTAAGCGAGAACTGGTCATTGCCAACAAGGGCGTACAAAGAAGATCTAGAGGGAATGAGAGCAAAGAAAGTCCTACAGGAGAAAGAAGGGCTGGGTTTCAGCCAGTGAAGAGAGAGTTTCAGCTGATGGACGGAAGAAAGGAAAGGTGTGCAGAAAGGAGTAAATGCTCTGTGTCATAATAAGAAATTAGGTAGCTACTTACGTTTTAAAATATAGATTAAATAATATCTTATCCAAACCAAGATTCCTTTGGAGAGTGCTAAGCAGTAAAAATAACATATTATTTTAAGTTGCTTTTAATTGTCCAAGAATTGATTTTATTATCAAGATGAACACATTACAATACTTATGGTATATTTAAAATTATTTTTAAAAATAAAATTTCTTAAAAGAACAACAATAAAAAAGTGTATGTTTAGTTAAGTAAAACATATAAATAGGTGGTACTTTAAGTTTAAAAATATTGAATATCAATATCTATGGGCCAATCAAATACAGTAGAGAAAACGATATATTTTTTATTTGGGTTATTTACATATTAAAAATTAGCGTAAACAGAATAATTTCTATTGGTTTATGTTTACCTACTTAATTGGTTTCTTAGGTTCAAGTGTCCCTAGTGCCTTACTGCAGATATTGATAACCAGAACGGTGAGCGGACGTGTTTTCCCGGGGTCGTGTCTCTCGAAGCTGAAGTATGAGCTCCGCAGACCAAGAGATTTAAGCAAAAGTGTGGAAAATGTATTACAAGCAGTTTCAGACTCCCTGAATGGGGAAGGGGGGCCCAATAATGGGCTGCCCGTTAAAGCCTTGTAGTCCAGGGTATATATTTGCTGCAAGCCTGCTCTATGTCTGCTTGTGTCACCACCTGATTAATTCCCTCGATTGTTCTTGCCCAGCAATGAACCTGAACTTTCCCTGCTTCTATGTGTTCTTTCTCTGTTCCTATGCTGAACTTTCTGTTTCTATGTGTCAGTACACCTTATTGTCGCCGGCCTTCCCTTGTTTTCCCTTGCTTTCTCATTTTGAGTCCAGAAACACTTTATTATATCTGTTTGGTTGGTTTCTGTGGTTAGGCTGCTCAAACTGCCGTGTCTGCCCCTGCCTGTGTTCCACCTGCCTTTGTTTTCCACTGGACCCCTGCCCTGTCTGCCTGTGTTCAAGTTAACCCTCTCAATATATTTCAGAGGGCAATATTTTTTTCTGTATAGAATTAACGTTTTTATGTAAGAACCTGCCATGTTATTTAAAATTGCATTTTATAATTAATAGCTTTGAAATCATTGACACCATTATTGAATCTTTTCTGAGAGCCAGCAAAGGTTTTTACAATGTATTTTTTTGGTGTACAGTTCTATGAATTTTAACACATGTACAGATACATGTAACCACACAGCAATCTGGGAACAGACAGATCTGTTACCCCAAGACACTACCTTCTGATATTTTTTAAGTCATCCCATGACTCTCTCTCCTTTGTCACTATAGATGTGTCTTCTTAGAATGCCATATAAATAAAATCAAATTCTTTGTGAACTTTTGAGATTAGCCTCTTTAGTGCCTTTGAGAGCCATCCATATTAATGAATATTTAGATTATTTATAGGTTTTTTGGAACCACGAATTATGTGAATACACATGTACGTGTTTTTGTTTGGAGGTTACTTTTTCTTTTTTTAGGGTATATAAATAGGTGTGTGATTACTGGGCCATATGGTAAATATGTGTTTATCTTTATAAAATGTTGCCAAACTCTTTTCAGAGTATCTGTACCATTTCCCACAACTACTGGCAACGCATAAAAGTCCCAGTTGTTCTGCATCTTGTTATCAATTGATATTGTCAATATTTTTTATTTTAGCCATCTTAAAATGTGCTATTATTTAATTTGCACTGTAGGTTTAATTTGCATCCTCCTAGCTTATGTCCTTTTTAAGTTTTATATGTATTCTTTGATGCAGTGTCTGTTCAAGTCTTGGACCATTTTATTTAATTGGGATTTTTGTTTTCCTTTTGTTGCAAATCGACAGTTTCTTATGTATTCCTGATACAATTTTTTTCTGATATGAGATTTGCAAATATTCTCTTCTAATCTTTTGCTTCCTGTCACATTTAAAAGTTCTTTGTCTACCACCAGGCCAGAAATATTTTTCTCCTATTTTTTCCTCCAATGTTTTATAATTTTAAATGCTACATTTATAAGCCATTGTGACTTATGTTTTCAAGATATGAGTTTTAGATCAACTATAATTATTAGCTTATGCATGTTCAATTGTTCCAGCATCAATTGTTGAAAGGATATCCTTTGCCATTTAATTGCTTTTACCTTTTGGTCAAAAATCTCTTAGCTATATATGTATGGGTCTATTTTTGGATTCCATATTTTGTTCCATTGATCTATCCCTTTGCCAATAGTACACCCATAATAGTGTATAGTGCATGGTAAATGCATTTATAAATATTGGCATTGTATATAAATTTCATATAGATTCCTTAATATTCTACTAGATATCAAGTTATAGAAAATGCCACACAAACTTGGTATTTAATCTGGGCTATTTTACTTAACAGAGAAATTATGACTTTGTACAAGTTATATAGAGGATATAACCTTCATTTTCTATTCTGTAAAATTGCCATAAATTACACAAATTATAGGAGCAATGTAGGTATTAAATTAGCCAGCTTATCTAAAGTAAATAACATTTAATATATGTTCTCAATAAATGTTACTTATTTTTGCTCTTTATTCTATCTAGCACTATGAATTTGCCCAGTAGTATTTGATATTATTTTAATAAAGTAACCATTTGAAAATGCATCAACATGGAAAAAGCAACCAACTAATATAAATATAATTGATACAATCTTCTGCATAATTTAAGAAAAACAAAACTATTAATATAAAGATAGCATAATCATAATGAAAGCTACCTTTCTAGGTTATGAGATTTTCAGAGAAGGATTACTATTTTCCACTTGTGACCTTGAGCTAGGGACAGAAACAAAAGGAGCATATCACGCAGCTCAGTACCCGTTGAGATTTAGTACACAGAGAACTAATCCATCTGTTTATGGTTCCTTTTTTGTCCCTAGATAACACTTAGTTAAAAGACACATGCTTCAACCTTCAAGATAAATTATCCTTTCAATTCTTAATGGTTGTAAGTGATAAAATCCAAGAGCAAATCAGTGTGTGCATTAAAACTGGTGACATCTATGCCTTTGACTTGCTGAATAATTACAAGATATTTAAAGGTTAAATAGTTATTTATACATTCCTGCATAGATGGAGTTCATGAATATAGTTGTCATCACTCTCAACATTTGAGTACCATATATGAATAAGTGGCTAGATGAGGCACAAAAATATTTCAAATGAAAAATAAAAATGAATAAGTGAATAAGGATCAAAGAACTTGATGTCAACATTCAGTGCAGTAGTCATCTAAAATAACAAAACAAAACAGAAAAATGCAGAGAGGGGCAACTGATCTCATGGAACATGTTTCTTCTATAAACACTCTCTTAGTACGCATCTGCGAGAAGTCCCAGAGGCAACCTCAATAAATGTGCTTTGAAACATTTTTTCTAAAAAAAAAAGCTCAAGCTGATGTTAATTATATGCCCTTTATTTCAACACCACAATAAAATGTTCATCCTTTAATAGTGCTATAATGTCCTCTGAAGCTATGTTTTGGGATTCTTTTAGGTTATATGGTAATAATTCAATTCTTATGAGAGAATATTCTTCTCCCTCTTTTCCTCCCCCTCCCCCTTCATCTCCTTCTCCTTTTCCTTCTTCTTTTTTGATATACTATTCCTACACAGGCTGGGTTGAATCTTCTATTCCCACCAATGAAGTCAACAAACAGATAAGAAACTTATATGGTAAGATGGTTAGATTTCCACATGTATTACATACTTTCTTTTATGTTCCATATAAATCTATCAATATGCATTCTTCTGAGTAAATTATACATATATATGATGTGTTTTTCAACGTGAATGTAACAATTACTCATGCATAATACTCAGGAGAATGCTGATGACCAAGGAAAGTGGTGGCTAACAATATCTGTATCTCTCTACATAGTCTCAAAAAAAACAATGACAAAACAATGCAGATTCTCCATCAGCACTCATACAATTCAAAGGCCTCACACTTAGAATATCAAGAAGACAAGAAAACTACAATCAAAGTATCTGTAAATTAAAAAACAACAACAGTAAGCCAAATTTGAATGCAATTATTTCTCACACTAAGCAGCACTATCCAGTGAAACTTCTTAGAAGAGAAAAGAGGACATCAAGAAAGATTGACTTAAAATCACTGTCACAAAGAGAAATTCCACCATGAGCGGAAAAATTCTAAAAAATGTGACTTTTTCAGAAGATTAGACACAGGGAGGGAATGAAAAGTGGGCACAGTTCATGGTGGTAAGCTTTTAAAGGCATAATGGCTTGGAAAGAAAAGTGTACAAGAAAAGGAGTGACATCTGTTTGAATATTCAGTGGTAATGGAAATGGGTGCAAAACTGGGGAATTTGGGGTTCTACAGAGAAAAAGAGGGCGACCCCACACACAAATACCAGAGCTGGCACAATCCCTCCTCCAAACACCAAAAATAAGCATAACAACCACAATGAATGATTTAATATTTGTATTATTTAGGATTCTCCAGAAAAACAACCAATAGGAGATGATAGATAGATAATAGATAGATATATAGATAGGTACATATATACATACATAGAAAGATAGATAGATGATAGATAGATAGATACATACATACATACATACATACATACATACATACATACAAAGATAGATGATAGATAGATAGATAGATAGATAGATAGATAGATAGATAATTTGTTATGAGAATTGGCTCACAGGACATGGAAGCTGACACATGCCATGATATACTGTCTGAAAGCTGAAGAACCAGAAAAGCAGGCGCTATAAGTCCTCTGAGTCTGAAGGCCTGAGAACCAAGAGAGCCACTGGTGTTACTCCAATCCAAGGCCAACAGCCTAGGAAACTCGGTGGTTGCTGGTGTAAGTCCCAGAGTCCAAAGGCCCAAGAACCAAGAGCCGGATATGAGATGGTAGGAGAAGATGGATGTCCAACTCAAGAAGATATAAAGACTATTTGCAGTTCCTCCACCTTCTTGTCCCATTTGGGCCCTCAACAGATTGGATAATGGCTCCCTATATTGGTGTGGGTGAATCTGCTTTACTCAGTTTACTGATTCAAATGTTAATCTCTACTGGAAACACCCTCACAATCCCACCCAGAAATATTGATTTATCAGCTATCTGGGCATCTCTTACACCAACCAAGTTGTTAAAAAATTAACCATTGCAAAGTTTACAATATTCTAAAGAAGTTTTTAGCAAGCAGTATTTAACATCATTATAAGGAAATAATATATGATAAACAATTGGCATTTATTCTAGTAGTACAAGCTTAGTTCAATATTTGGAAATAAATTAAGATAACATACCATTAATGTATGAAGGAGAAAAATAACAATTATTTCTAAAAATGATGAAGTCTTTGAGAAAATTAAGTAATTGATTCTTACAAAAATACTAGAGGCCTGATGCATGAAATTCATGCATGGGTAGGGTCCCTAGGCCTGGCCAGCAATCAGGGCCAATCTGTGGGATGACCAGCAGAGTGATCAGGGACCCCCACTGGCACCTGTCTTGGCCAGCCTGGTGCCGCCCGCCTGCTGGCCCCGCCCCCTACTCCCACCCACTTGCCAGCCAGCCCCGTCCCCCCGCTGCTGCCAATCACCTCCCTCTGTGGGGCAACTGGCAGGGCGATAGGGGTCCCCACTAGCACCCGCCTTGGCTGGCCTGGGGCCTGCAGGCTGGGGGCAGCTCCTGTGTTGAGTGTCTGCCCCTGATGGTCAGTGCACATCATAGTGACTGGTCATTCTGCTGTTTGTTCGATTTGCATATTAGGCTTTTATTACATAGGATAGCTAAGAATATAAAAATTCATACATATTTCCTTAATATGATAAAAAACAAATTAGTTATAAAAACAATATTTTAGTTAACAGGAATACAGTGGTATTTACACTAAGATCTGACACAAATTAAAGATACTACAAATTAAAGACTTATATTTAATACTGTATTGGAAATACATGCCAATCCAATTAGAAATAATATGTAAATTAGGGCCCAAAATTGTAAAAGAGGAAGTACAACTTTGTATTGGTACATAATAGGATAGTATACTTGGAAAGCTCAAAGAATCAATAACAAATTTGGCTCAAAAATAAAACAATTTAAAAACAAAGAAAGATATTTACTATAGCAACACCAATATTTAAACATGTTTAGAAACATATTTAAAGAGAAACATGTAAACTAGTTTATAAAAAAAAAACACTTTAAACTATTTCTGAAAGACACAAAGTAGTCTTGTATGAATGGAAAGAAATGCGATATTCTTTAATAGAATAATCAACATCATAAAGATGACTCCTCTTCTTAAATAATTTTATGAATTTAACACAATCCTGATAAATGTTTTTACAAAATTTATGGATGTAGACAAGCTGATACAATTTTGTAAGACTAAATAGTACAACTGGAAATATGGGGGTGGAGGCAAGATACACAATATTAAATATTCTCTGAAGTCATGCTATTCAAAATAGTGCAGTGCTGGTGCATAAACAGACAAATAGATCAATGAAAGAGGATAGAAAGTCCAGACATAGATCTGTGTTAAGGGATATCATATATATTATAAAGTTCACACCACAAAAGAAACCATGAACAGTACAAAAAGGCAGCCTTCTGAATGGGAGAAGATATTTACAAATGATCATCTGAAAATAGATTAATATCCAAAATATATTTTTAGAAAACTCATATAATTCAAAATCAAACAAAACAAAAAAATGATTAAAAAGTGGGCAGTGGACATAAATAGACATTTATCCAGAGAACAAACAGATGGCCAAAACACATGAAAAGATGAGTGAAAAGGTGAAAGGGATTAAGAAGTACAAATTGGCAGTTATAAAATTAGTCACGGGGATGTAAAGTACAGAATAGGGAAGATAGTCAATAATATTTTAATAACTATGTGTGCTGTCAGATGGGTACTAAACTTATTGGGGTGATTCCTTTACAAGGTATATAAGTGTCTAATCATGTTGTATACATGAAACAAATATAACATTATATGTGAACTGTAACTGAAAATAAATTAATAAAAAATAAAATAATATTACATCTGAAATTACAAGGGCACAGATTGACTTTTTAATGCCTGGTGTTTAGATAACTGCACAGCCAGTTGGGAAAAGATAAGATACATTACAATACACAAAAATAAACTCCAAGCATTGTAGGGCTCTAACAAAACAAACAAATAGAAGAAGAAAATGCAGGTAAAGTTTTATATATTCTAGGTGTAGGGGAAGACATTGTATATGACATAAAATCAGGAAAGAGTAAAAGAAAAATATATTCAAATAATTTCAAACTTTTACATAATAAAATATTATTTTAACTTAGTTAATTCTAAAGATAACTGTAAATTGTAGAAGACATTTGAAACATCGCAAATAAAACATGGTATCTTTAGCATATAAATAACTTTAAAATGTTAGGAAAAGAGGAAAAAACTGAGAAAATATAGTCAACAACAAGTAGTAGACAAAACAAAATCATATTAAGATCACTTGATTATTTTTTAATGAGTTCATGTTTGCTAACAATGAGAGAAATAAAAATCAGACCTAAAAAGAACTCCCATTTATCACCTATTAAAACTGGTAAAATTGCCATACCTGACAACAAATTCTGCTGGCAGGCCTGTGAGAAAACAGGCTGATGGAAATTCAAAATGGTACAACACTGAGAGGGGTGGGTGTGAGCAGGATGGAAGATACTGAAGAGAGAGGGACACTTCTCTAGCATATCTGTATAGTTTTTCACTTTGGGAGCAATGTGATTATGAATCTTAAAATAAATAAAATAAACTTGGATAAGGAAACAAATAGCGATATAGTATACAAACAAAAACAAAAGAATAACATGCTCACACTAAAGGGTAAAAAACAGCCTAACCTAAGTGTTAAACACAATACTTTTCTATATATCCTCAGGCTAAAGCCACAAATAACTATAACTTCAAATGGAAGTCTAGTTGGAAGTTTGTTTTCACGATGTTATAGGATCGCAATCAGAAAAGTACTTTCTGTGTATATAAGGATTGAGCAATTGAACAGATGCATATTCAGAAAAGTCTTAATAAAATCAAAGGATATAGAAAGACTGTTAGACAAGCCTCTAATTGCCTGATGGATTTTCAGGCACAGCTGCCCAGAATCATCCCTATTCACATATGGAGTGTGAACTACTCCAACTTGTGTGGGGCATCTTGGTTTTAGAAGAGCTTCCCAAATGTTCCCAGTGGGATCTTTTATGTCCTTCTTGTCAGATAACCTAACCAAGGGGTGCAACTGATTGTAAGTGATCAATATGCCAACTGGCCTGGTGACAGCAGGGAAATCTCAAACTTTAAATAGCACATTATAAATCATTAGTTAGCACTCTCATTTTTCTTTTGGCCAAAAGTTAGTTCCAAACTTCCAGACCTCCCTAGAGATAAGCATTGAACTGTCCTAGTCAGCTGAAAATAACTTACACAAGTACTCATACTTATAGAAGGAGAGGTAGAGTTAGAAATAACACCATTTAGCAACTATCATAATAATTGAATCAGACAAACTCATGAGTGGGAGTTAAACTTATGGGTAAAAGCTTAATGAAGAGCAAGATATTTACATATTCTCAAAGTAATTTCCCACAAATTATGTTCATATATATATATATATATATATATATATATATATATTTAAAACAAGGAGGAGCTGGTAATTTTACAGTGGATCAGTGGATTAACCTAGCTAAAATAACCTTAGGCAAATCATCAAAGTGAACATCACCAGTAATGGTACCAGCTGACAGCATGTGTCCCTTTCTCAGTCATTGAGAAGGACACAGCCTCACTTCAATGATAATGCTGTCAAAAAATGCATCATTTGAATGGAACCATTAGCAAGCATGAATCAAATCCAATTTTTTTTAAATGTCAAGTTCATGAAAACTAAGAAAAGGCAAATGAACTCTTATAGATGAAAGCGCATTAAAGAAATATAGCAAATATAATAAATGGTCTGATCTGGAACCAGCACCAAGAAAACAAAACTAACTAATTAGTACATTACTGGAGAAATTGATGAATTTTGAATGAGTACAATTGATTTAGTAAAATTACTGTATCAATGTTCTAATTAATAATTTTGATAATTATACCATGATTAGAGATTCTTGGAGAATGTACTTTGAAGCATTTAAGTTTAAATGTATATAATAGCAGCACAAAATTACATGTCTCAATGTATGTGTATATATATATATATATATACATATATATATATATACATCATCTACATAACTGAATTAAAATATAGTACTATTTATGCTCTCATGTACTAATTCTCTGACTCAAATTTAAGCAATAGTGAGACTCAAATTTAAGCAATAGTGAAAACATCCACAGAGCTAAATAAATGTTATTTAGTATGACTTTTCAATTACACTACACAGTAAAGTCTTATGGGTTATGGTAATAATAGTTTAGATCTCCCTGGTCATTTCCTTATTTTAAGTAACATTAAATAATGGAACTACAAACAAATCACTGAAGTTCTCAGTTTTTAAAAAGAATAGAACATACTGAAAATCACATTATTTAATTTAGACCAACTGATTAAAAAATAATTATTAAATTACTAACACAAAGAGAAACAAAGAGAAAGAGGGCTAGTATTTTCCTTTACTTAGCATATTTTTTGGATGTCTGTCTTTGAGGGAGGAGTACATGTATATTGGGGCTGGTACAGCAGATTAGATGTATAGGAAATTTAAAAAGTGTTTTAGTGCATTTTGCATGCATATAAGAGAGTCAAAACTACATTTTATGATACATAATGTATTCTTTATTTCTTTTTAAGTTTGTTATGTATGGACAATTTCTAAATATTAAAATACAATTGCCATAAACTAATATTCTTCCCTACTCTAAATTTATGGAAAGAAATAGATAAATGAGCATACATTGGATAATCACTCATATATAAATTGTGGATTCATAAGACATTGAAAAAAATTAATAAAAAGTATCAACAGGTTGCCTTTCAAAGAGGTTATACAACCAGAATTATATGAATTATCTATTTAACCATGACCTTTCTGATATTTGAGTTTTGAAATATTTTAATTTATTAAATCCAATACTCACTTGTACATTGTAAAATGTGTTCCAAATTTAGCTCCTCCAATACTATTGTTTTTGGTTCTCATCCTACTCACCTGTTTTCCTTGTTTTCTACAGCGGTCCTTTCTTTTGGGTGTCTTTTAAATAGAGCGTTCCCTTAAGCACCTGGTATCCATGGTGCTGTTGTTTTATTACTCTCCATTCTACACCATGTGGGTGACTTTAGTCATGTAAAATCCCTTTTCCAAATATTCCTTAATAGTCCCTCACTAGAATGCATGCTCCACATTAAGAGTCAAGATTGTCTTTTTTCTCCCTCAAAGTTTATGGTTGCATCTGGCACATTGTAAGTATAAAATATACAGCATGTAACAGTTGACTGAATGAAACAGTGAAAGATAGAAAGAATAGTCAGAATAATTTTTTTTTCTTCAAAAAGCTTTATTGTTTCATTTGGTCCAATGTATGGGAGAGGGTTCCAAGATGTTAAAAGAATGGCTAGTAGTTTCAGGAAGAGGCTCAGGTAAAAGCCAGACACCACGGGGATGCAGAAGGGCCCCTCAAAGGCCTCTGGTCTCCACAGACTCTTAGGGGGAGCCTTTCGAAGAGATACGCGCCCAGCCCAACCCAGGTGCGGGTGAGCCTGCGGACATTAGTCAGGTGTCGCCATCTTCTTGATGAGTTTCACCTCCTCACCAGGAAGTGGTTCTCCAGGAAGCCACAGAGATGAGGGCCAGTGCGGGTAGAACCCAGGGCCTGCAGCTCCAAAAGGGCCTGGCTCAGGTTCCTCTCCAAGTCCAGGGTGGCCTCCATGGCCTCACTCACCTTGGGAGGCTTCAGCGTCCCGGAAGAGAACGTGGCCACCGCACTGTTTTGCAACTTTAAGAGTCGCTCAGCGCCTTGCACTTCTTTTCTCTTTTCCGCCAACTCGCGGGGAAGTGGCCCACGCCCTTGAGAGCCACAGCGTCTCAGTGGAAATAGAAGCCCGGAGAGAGGTAGGTGCTGGAGGCCCACAGGTGCAGGCTGGCCAGGCGGTTGACCGCAGCCTACACCTCGGTGGAATAATTCTGACGAATTGGGGAGCTCATGGTTGTTCGGCAATAAGGAGTTAAGGTAGGAAAAAACCTGGTGTGTTGGCTGGTCTCGGAAGTGGTTCCGAAGGTGGTGACTGGATGAGATGCCGGAGAGTGGCGGTAGGCTGCAAGAAGGGGCGTCCCTGGGTCTGTTCCGTCCAAACACTGTTGAAGCAAGAGACAGATCCGGGACCACCGAGGGCACTGCCCAGAATAATTCTTAATGTTTACACTGTACAGTGAAAATAATCACCATCCTTTGTCATGATCCTGGTTTGATCAATTTAATATTGTAATAGTGTTTTCCCCTATAGTAAGTATTTTAGTATTCCTCTTCTCATCACACCAAATATCCTTGTAATTTTATTATTTCTGTACTCTCTAATCTTGTTTTGTACAAAAATTGGGGGTTCAAAATATTTAGATCAATAAATAAGGGCAGGGTAAAATTTGACTTTTAACTGAGGCAATCAGATTAACACCAGGCCACTAATACATAACATAATTTTGTAGGTATTTCATACAGTGTGCTGTTAAAAATGGAAAACTTCATATTTATGTTATGGAATAGCTGTGGTAACAAAAGAAGGAATTCTCTCTTCCCTTTACATTTCTGTATTTGAACTTAAAAAGAATAAAATATTCTTGGTAATAAGAGAAACCTTTAAGCTGCTAAGTTTAGTATTTGTTATAATCACAATAGGATGCTAATACAGTTATACAAAACCAAAAGCAGAATAAAACAACCACCTATTCTTATCCAGTTTAGGAACTAAAAACAGAATGGCTTGGAAGAATCAAAAGATAGGCAAAGTGTTCCACACACATCTCTATGACAACCCATTGGATGGAATAATAAATGTACATTTCAGCTACTGTTGGACACAGATCTGCTTAAGTTTCAAAGCTTTAGACCTAAGGACAATTAGTGCACATGTTAGGATCAGTTGCAACTACATTTCTAAAATTTTCAGGATTTTCTCCACAATTTCCCAGTAGTTGGTACACTAGAAAAATCAGATAACATAAGCCATTGCATATTAGCAGGGGACTTTGTGCATCACCAAGGAGGTAAAATCTGAAAATGAGCCTAGTTAAGTGAATGCTGTCAAGAAAACACTTTGAATGTGTGCACTCTCATAATCCGGTTGTTATTAAATACATTTTTTATGTTGATATATTTATTAATTGTGCAAAATCCTTAATAAAGTATTGAGTAGTGCTTATGAGAAATAATTAAATATAAATATTTGGTCATAAAAGGTCAGCAATAAGATACAAAATCAAATGATGAAATGTGTAATTAGTGAAATCATCCTTTATATGAGGACAGTTACCAAAAGATCATAAGGCATTTATGAGGACTGCAATTGCTCAACCAACAGAAAGAAATTAAGCACTGATCTCTACAAAGCACTATGCAGAAATTTTGAGTGTTTCAAATGTTATTGGAATTCTAATAAAAATGATTTCCTTATATTCTCTTTATATATTTTTCAGTATAACATTATGAACCCCAATTTATGGGTCATTCACATTTAGATTTAACACTATATTTTAGATGTCCTGGAGTTTGCAAACAACAACACATTTATGTTACTCAATGTTTATAAAACTTTTATTCTTTGAATTGACCAAGGTTTCCTTGCTTGTAATAGTTTGTTATTAACCAAAAGCTTGTAGACGCACATGTTTTTTAGTAATCTAAATAGACATCACCTTTCTCTTCAAGGATTCATTTCAGAGTAAAAAGAAGCAAATGTGCACTATAACATAAATCTAATAAAGATATATCTATGTCATTTTAATATAGAATAATTTTCACATACTTTGAAAAAGTGGAAATCAATATGAGTATCTACCTTAAAACTTAAAATACACTTGTTGGAGTAAGACTACTTTTAAAAAGGGGATTACTAATAAAATTTTCAGGAAATACAAAAACATTGGTTTATCTTAAATTAGAGAGATCAGGTATATAAATGATGGATTAGAATAAAGGTGTGCAGGAGGGATTATTGGATTTCTAAAATTAGTAGATATTGCATATGAAAATTATTATATCACAGATATAACTTTTATTTTTCCTTAGAATAATATGAGATACTAAACATTTACATTATCTTAAGCAAAGCAAAATCTGAGGAGTGGAGGAGGAAAGAAGGTCTTGATTGTAGCTATGATCTAGCATATCAGGGGAAAATCTGAGTAGGTTTTTAACACACTCTCAGGGCAAGGAGATTGAATACAGTTTAGGTATGTGATCAGGTAATATAATGTACATAATGTATAATTTATATTATTTGACTGGTGGTTTAAGAATAAAGGAGTTGGTGTCTGAAGAGAAAGTGAAAAATGGTGTACTTGCATAAATCAACCATTATTTTTCTAGCCCCTTGGTAATTTATCACTCCATGAAATTTAAGGTGAAATTCAGCAATTATAAAGAAAAGAAAATGTAGTAGATTTTTATATACCTTAGGTAAAACTTACTCAGGCTCAAAGAAAAAAACTGTACCTATTTTTTGCCAAAACAAACTTCTTTACTCACTTTTGACTTTATCTCCACCCAAATTCTAAGAATTTTTACATTTACTATCTGCATCTTTTAGTAGAAGTGTTTGTAAATTAGGATTTCCTGAGAAAAAAAATATACATTTAAAAATAATTTTGTATGTTTTATTAACTGCTTTTTCAAAGGTTATCCCATTTTACAATTCAAAAATAATCCATGAAGGTTTACTTTTTGGTCCTATCTTTACTGTCATAATAAATATCATTGATTTTTCTAGTGCAGCTTAAGTGAAATCTGTCAGCTCATTGCTGTTCTAAATTATATTTGTCATTCTAAAATGATTCAAACAATTATTCACACTCTTCCTATGAATTGTTCTTTATGCTTTTTTTATTTCTTATTTCAAGGAGCGCTTTTGGCAAGAATCTTTACAATCACATACATATATTTATATTCACACATTCTTTGAAGATACCAAAGAAGAATCCCATTTCCATCAACCTCCAAACAATATTGGAAAATTTTGGAAATAAAAATTAACCCTTCGGTTCTCCTAATCCACAATTGTTTCTTCTCCAAGCAGTAATTTGAGCATCCAGCTCCCTTAATTTTGTAGTTTAGTCATTTCAAGTCTACCATTCTGATCTACATGAAGGCAATGAAAAGGAAGAAGTATGAAGATCACATATAGGATAATTTCATGAAGTGGCATATGTGATTTCTGCTTACATCATATCATATAGAATTCCATCTTTAAATATTTCAAGCTTGTTCATTCCTATTGTATTTGTTATGGTGATCTGTGATTAGTTATCTTGGTATTACTATTGCTGTGAAGATTTTTGAAATTAAAATCAAGACCTTCCACCAGCAAAAGATTATGATTTGCTGAAGACTCGGGTCATGGTCAGCATTTTGAGCAATAAATTATTTTTGAAATTGTTTTTCTAAACACAATGCTATTGCACAATTACTAGATTACAGGATAGTATAAACATAACTTTTATATGCATTTGGGAAATCAAAAAGTATGTACGACTCTCTCTATTGAGACATTCATTCCGTTGGGATGGTCTGGAACCGAATCTGAATATCTCTGAGGTATGATTGTACTTTGCTTTAAATTTTTATCAATAATTAGAAAATTATTCTGAATTCTTTAATTATGGCAGTAATTAGAAACTGTTTAAACTTACTTGAGAACTTCTTTCGGGATCGAAGAGTCAAAGGTATGAATCAAATATGCATAGAATGGGAACATCAATTGAACATTTAATAATGCATTTTGAGATATTTAGTGAGCACTTACTAAATGCCAGGCCTTCCTTTAAGTGATCTTCATGTATATGTGTCTGTTTAATAAATAATTCTTTCAATAATCCCCAGAGGCATTTGCTCTCATTGTACCAATAATGCAGAAAAGCAAACTGAGTCAGAGAAACAATAACCAATTAGAGAATGGCGACACAGCTAGTAAGTGAGAAAGCAAGGATTTAAACTCAGCCAGTCTGAGGAGAGAGTACATGCTTTTATCAGCATAGCTCATTTCTTGAAAGCTCACAATGCGTCAGCCTCTCCATTAGGTAGATTATATACATTATATCATTTAATTCTCATTACCACAACATGAGGTACATATAATTATCCTTTATCCTTACCTCTGAGAAGATTACAGAGGCTTAGGGAGTTTCAATAATTTTTAAATAGCTCTCACCTATAGGGTGCACAGTTGGGATACATAACCATATCTGTTGGACTAGCCCACTGTCTAACGTATTAAAGGACACTATTTAACATTTTCCCATATTTTTCAGCTAAATTAGAATAATAGAACATTCAAAGAAACTCGGCTCATACTGGAGCAGTTAATATTCTACTATTAAACAAAGATATCAATATGCATGTGTGATTATTTCCACCGGTTTTTCACTGCAATACTATGCTTCAGAAGCCAGGACGCTTTTGAGCATGAGCATAATCCAAAGCCATGCAGCATCTTTCCTCTGCAGTGTCACACTGGACTTTGATGGAGAAGGCATAGAAAAAATATGTACTTTGCCATGTTTTATTTTTTGTCAGAAAGCTATCGACAACCCCAGCTGCCTAATACTGTCACTAGCTTAACATCTGCTATACGCTTGCAGAAAAGTGACAAGTGGATATATTTACATATCCCTCAGCCACACTCTCTGCTATCAATGGACTGTCAAATACATAGTTGATGGGAACATCAAAAAATTCCTAGACTACCTACCATTTCAAATATGTCCCTCCTACATGCCCTAGCATATGAGTTTGCTTGGGAATTGTATCTATATTGTATCTATATAAGCTTTACCACAGTGAAAGGAAGTACTCAGATATTTTAAACTATATTTATATATCTAAGTTATTTGCTTCATCATTTTGAATAATTAAGATAATTGTTACTTAAATGGAGAATAGATACTATGATTTTATTAATGCTTTGCTTTTGAATTATTTTGTTGACTTTTAACATTGTTAACAATTAGACATTTTACAAATACAAAGGTAAGAAAAATCACAATAAATATAAGCCTTCTTCACTCTATCCATGCTGTTTAAGTAATGAAACATAGGCCATTAGACCGTGGTGGCTATGAGAGCACAAAAAAAATGTTTATTTTCCATTGTGAAATTCTAGTGTTCAGTATTTAAATTGGGTCTAACTAGTGTTCGTCACACTAATATATACGTAGAGGGAATTTATATTCCATACAACTTTTTAAAAAATCTTTTACAGTTGCTCTGATTATTTTCCTAGGTACACCTTAAAATAATATTGTATTTATTTTGAAGTTTTAATACCAATTTTCCAGAGATATGGAAATTTAAAACTCAAAATTTAATATTCACTCATCTTTGATAAATTTTCTTCTTTTATTTTTCCATTATTAGATTCTCCCTTCTGGGGCACTTTATTTTTATAACTTCAATGTCTTTTAAATAATATTTTGCTTCTCATATCAGAAATTTTATTAAGCTTTCAGCTACTTTCTAAGTAAATATCCTTTTTATTGAATTTTTCAAATTAAAAAGTAAATTAATTTTACATGGATAATTAGAAGCAATGCTTACAATACAACTGTACAAATTTAGGTCAAAATAATTATATATGTGTTTTGATAAAACTTCAATTAATGTATCTTTAAAGCAGAAGTAACACCTACAGATGGCTAAGTTAATGAATGACACATAAGGCAAAGCAACAGAATCAGACTCTTTTTGCAGACTGGGGACAATGAAATGTTTAGTAGCTATTTTGCAGTACAAACATGAAAGGATACTTATATAGAAAAACACCCTCACAAAAAACTGAAGAAGGGTGAATTTTTATCTCTTTTTATTTTTAACAGTTGAAGTTCTTTGTTTACTCTTTCCTTTTACATTTTCCTTCAGCACTATCTTGCAAGTCCATCATATTTTCAACATACTCTATTTCTCTTCTTTGTGCTGCTTAAATGCATCTAATTTTCCAACTCTGCCATCTCACAAATTCTCCTTTATCTTTAACACACACACACACACACACACACACACACACACACAAATATATTCCTCAGTATATTCTATTTCATCTTTGTTTTACAACTTTATTTTATGAGGTTCTTTCAATACAATTTTAATTGGTGACAGTATATTAAGTCACAATTTTCATTTTCCCTGTGACACCTCTGCTTATTTTCTTCAATTTTTTTCAGTTTTTTCCCTCTTATCTTATAATAAACTAGAGGCCCAGTGCATAAAATTCATGCACGTGGAGAGTCCCTTAGCCCGGCCTGCACCCTCTCGCAGTCCGGGACTCCTCGGGGATGTCCACCTGGAATTGGACCCAAGCCAGCAGTCGGACATACCTCTTGCAATCCAGGATCCCTCGCTCCTTACCGCACACCTGTGCACTCCTCGTCACTCAGCTTGCTGCTCCTTAGTGCTGCTTCGGAGGCAGGATAGGCTCCTGCCACCTCCACCGCCAGCCATGACCCGGCTCTGACTGAGCAGCTGTTCCCCCTGTGGGAGTGCACTGACCACCAGGGGGCAGCTCCAGTGTTGAGCATCTGCCCTGGTGATCAGTGTGCATCATAGCAACTGGTTGTTCTAGTCATTCCTCCATAACGGTCGCTTAGGCTTTTATTATATGGATATGTATTGATCCTCACCTAATTTTTATTTCATTGCAAGATTATTCATACTTTCTGGAAAAGTTATTTTCTGGGTACTGATGTCATAACAGGACAAATATATTTTCAAGAATGAGAAGATTTCTTCCTGCAACATACTATTTAGTGTGAGCTCTTTTAACTTTCACATAATCACAATCAGAAAATGTTACTCACAAAGACTACTCATAATGCAGAATGTCTTTTTATCTTCCCTCCCATTATTCCCACAATTTTTTGTTGTTGTTCATAAAACTTTAAAATCCTGTTTTTCTTACTTCTCAAAAATACCAAATCTGGTTCAGTAAATATACCCAGCTGGCCTGCATGTACGTTTTTATGTTTGTAAAGAGGTATTATTAGATTTTAATTTTAGATTCTGCCACTTATTTTAAAGAACAATGTTTTGTTTACCTTATGTTATGTAAATAGCCATGGTTATACCTTCTGAGTGTCTTCTGCATACCTGAACTAGACATATATGTGTGCGGCTATGTACATGTACACATACTTACATGTATGGTTGTGTGTGTGAACTTTGGAATTCAGATACTTCCTAGTCTCATGAATGATGGCTTTGTGTTTTGCTATTTACCTCGTTGCTTTTGAATAGTTCTTAGAGAAGAAGAAAGCCATCATTTTTAATTAATGTGTTTATTAAAATTAGAATGATAGTTTATTTATTTTTCATTTATATTTTAATTGCAGTTTACAATCAATATTATTTTGTATTAGTTTCAGGTTTACAGCATAGTGGTTAGACAATCCTATCCTTTTAAAAATGATCCCTCTCATATTTCCAGTACAACTGGCACCCTGCATAGTTATGACAATATTATTGACTATATTTTCTATGTGGTATTTACATCCCCATGACTATTCTGTAATCTTGCAGTTTACTTTCTCAAAAAGAGGGCTATATTATTATAGTCTATAGGTCTGTCAAAAACTGTTTTACCAAGGAAACTTCTGTAGATCCCCAGAAAAAGTGATATAGGTAGTCTGAAAGAAAGCCTGAAGTTTGATGCTGCTGGTAATTAGGTTTTGTCTTCTGGGCCACATTGTTATTTGGCTTCACACATTTTCGTTTGAATACCAACTGCTACAAAGCATATGGACTTCCAAAGCAACCCCATATGCTACATAAAGGCTGAGTGCTATCTACTTAGGATTCAAACAATGATGAGATTTTATGATTGTGAAGTTGGAAAACTTGAAACTCTTTATCTAGTTTAATGCATATTTTAGGGACTCTAAATTACAGATTCATGTTTCTGTGCTATGTTTTGTTTCTCTTTATGTATATTTGAAGCTTGAGGAAGAATGTTTATAAAATATAAAACATATTCTAAATGTATTAAAAGAGAATAATTGGAATGCCCATTTTCATTTACAAATAAGAGCATCATTTTTTCAGATGTCACCAGAATGGCATAGTAAAAGGCTCCAGACTCCTTTCCCCCATAAAAATCAATAATTAGGCAGCTATGCATAAACAAAAATAGCTTTGGGAGAGCTTAGGAGTTTACATAAGAAACTTCAGTAATAGAGTGGGACAAGAAATCCTGACAATAATTGCACAAAAACTTAAAGAACAGTCTCATTTTGCCTGCATCATCCCATTCCCCAGGCTGGCATTACTCACAACCAAGAGAAAACCCCCTGGCTCAAATGAATCCCCTAGCCAGGAAAGGGAGAATGGGGTGCGCATCCCTAGCCTTCTAGAGCACTCCAAGGACCTGCTTCAGTGTTACCCACACCCAAGCTGGCAACGCTGAGGTATATAGAGAAGTCTTGGAATAAGGCAGAGAGAACAGGTCTACTAATATCTACCTCAGAGCAGTAGCTACTGCAGTTCCAGAGCCTGCTTTGCAGAAGACCCCAGGAACTCTCACTATTGAAGAAACCAATGGCCAGCACAGCCACCATGGACTCCTGCAGGTTTTACCACTGAGAGTTTCTCCCCACACAGACTTCTGTGCTTGCAGTTAACAGCCACCTCAGTCCCTCTCCACTCCCTCCTTACCTTCTGCCATAGACTGGGTTACACACTGGCAACCAGCCCTGGCCTTTGTGGACGCATAGTCACCATTAGCTGACCCCCATCACTATGCGGGCAATAAGGGATGGTCCCTACAGCTGTGCACCTGCATGCCACTGGCCTTTACTGCTGTCTGTATGTAGGTGGCGAGATCCTCCAGCCATGAGGGTGCATGCCAATAGCCAGGGCCCCACCGTTACTTGTGGGCCTGGCTTCAGACCTCTCTCCTATTACTGGCCTGCCTTGGTCAGTTCATTTGCAGATAATGCCTGAGGCTGTGCACCTGTATCTTGCTGGCTCAAGCCATTCATCAGCCTCCCCCTCAGTGTATGCTGTGACCTCCTGTAGTGGCTCCTGTTCTGGGGAAGTCTAATGTTTCATTGGCTCAGGCCGCTGGGATCCATAACATGGGCATATTTATGTATCCATAAGAAATAAAAAATCTAATAACCTTCCAACAAAATTTATCATAAAGTAGTATATTATTTACTATGAAATATAATCTATGTTACATAAATATTTGGGGCAATGACTTTTTAAATGTGTTAAATATATAAAGTTTTAAAGGTGAAAATACTGTATAAAACCAGAAATAAAAATAAAAATAGCCAGTTTTCATGTAGCAAAAGAGACTTTGGCATATTTAATGGGGATAGAACTTTCTTTTATCATACTAAACATAAAAAAAACAAAGAAAAGTGCAGTGTGAATAATAGTTTGTACTTGAAAATATTATATTTGCCCTGACTGGTTTGGCTCAGTGGATAGAGCGTCGGCCTGTGGACTGAAAGGTCCCAGGTTCGATTCTGGCCAAGGGCATGTACCTTGGTTGCGGGCACATCCCCAGTAGGAGGTGTGCAGGAGGCAACTGATCGATGTTTCTCTCTCATCGATTTCTAACTCTCTATCCCTCTTTATTTCTCTCTGTGAAAAATCAGTAAAATATATTTTAAAAAAGAAAATATTATATTTGTCAATCATAATCTAATAATATTCCAAATATGTTGAAGGAGATAAGAAAATCACCTACACTTTAAGGATAAGCACCACAAATTTGATGTGACCAACTAGAACTTAAAATTTGATGTATTAACTTACCTAATGATACTCCTTTTGAGTCTGTGAATAGTAACACAGAACTGGGGTTGATCAACCTCAGGACTGGACAAATTTATGTAAGTTTAGGAAACTTTAGACAATTCTGACAAAGTAATTGTCTACAATAACTAATTCACTGCTCTTTCCAAGGGCTTTCCCAGTAACAAAGGAAATAAAGTTAGATAAATCTGGCACCTATTAAAAAATATAAGCAAGTTAAAATGAGACAGTTGTTTCAGGGACTGAATTTCAGTGAGTTTTGTAAGATCCTCTAGAGTAGGGATCTTGAGATACAAGTGATAATATAAGAATTAGATAAGAGTACTAGAGAAGAGTATCAGGTAAGAGTGAACAATAGCACATTCTATGCTGTTATTCCAGTAGACCCTGGGTTCTTTGACTAATAGCAAAGTGTGAGTGAGGCACAAGAAGGGTATTTAACAAGATAATTTATGTCATTAATAATATTAACTAAGATTCATATAACAATTCACCGTATATTAACAAAATAATATGCCACATCTTATTTATTATAATAAGACTAAGATGTAGATAGCAATAAATTCATATTTTACAGTTAATTCAAATGAGGTTTATAGCATTTAAGTAATGACCAAGATCACAGTGGCATAAAGAACTTGAAATTTGAACTCAGAATCTCTTTTATTAAATACTAGAGGCCCAGTGCACAGATTTGTGCACCGGTGGGGTCCCTCAGCCTGGCCTATACCCTCTTGCAATCCAGGACCTCTCAGAGGATGTCAGATAGCCAGTTTTGGCCCAATCCCTGCAGGCCTGATCCAGACAGGAGGGAGCCCGATCCTGTCGGTTGAGCGTCTGTCCACCGGTTGCCTGGTTGTTCAGTCGCTTAGGCATATATATATATATATACTAGTGGCCTGGGTGCACGAAATTCATGCACGGGGGGGGGGGTTGTCCATCAGTCTGGCCTGCACACTCTCCAATCTGCTTGCCCAAGCTGCCCCCCCGCAGGCTGCTCGCCCCAACTGCCCCCCCTGCCAGTCTGCTCACCCTAACTGCCTCTGCCTCGACCCCGCCACCATGTCTTTGTCCAGAAGGACATCCGGAAGGTCTCTCGGAAGGTCTCCCAGTCTAATTAGCATATTACCCTTTTATTAGTATAGATTATTTCTTCCCAGAGTACTTCTTTATGTACATTTTTTATTGGATATCTATTTTTTAATTCACAAATGTCACATGAAATAGTTATTTTCTATAGATGACTCATTAATATCAAATGATGCTTTTATTTGGCTTAAAATATCCAGCATTATTTGAACTTTCCTTCTTAACAATAGAATTGTCCTATTTAGATAGACTTGGTCTTTTGGAGCCTCCACAGAAACATGTAATTTAGAGATTGTCAAATTCTTTCTTCTCTGGCCATCAATCCTTTCCCCAGGAGGGCCCTTTCCTAATAGCAGGTTGACTCTAGTACTTATAGATCAGCAAGGAAAAGCTATGAATTCTTCACATCACCCAAACTAAATACCTGTGAATACATAAGAGGTTTTCTAAAATAGCTATTTCTGAACCTTCATTCATTAAAGGTTTGCTAAGTGCCCAGTACATGCCAGGTACTGTTCTTAATTTTGGAGATATAGTTATAAACAAAACAGGAAAAACATATTAATTCTCA
Organism: Myotis lucifugus; assembly: GCF_000147115.1. Lineage (NCBI taxonomy): Eukaryota > Metazoa > Chordata > Mammalia > Chiroptera > Vespertilionidae > Myotis > Myotis lucifugus. The sequence goes on along the minus strand of NW_005871804.1, from coordinate 118,612 downwards.
TGGAGCTTAATCTTAATGAATGAAGAAAGGGGACAGGAAGAGAATGAACAAATAAATACAAAATGTTTAGGTGGTGATAATTGTTACAAAGTAAAATAAAGCAGAGACTCGATATGGAAATGAAATAACAGCAAAGATTTCGTAAAACTAGTGAGTTCACTCTGTGGATGCCTGTGGGAAAGGTTTCCATGAAGATATGCTTGACCCATGGGAAGGGCCTGCCTAGGAGTAAGCGTGGCATGTTCAGGATGCACAGAAGAGGCCAGTGTGGCTGGAACAGAGCATCTGGAACGAGATAGTGATTAGAAATAATGTCAGTGAGGTAGCAGGGGGGCAGGTCATTTAGGATCTTAAATTTTATTCTGAGAGAGATGAGAAGCTACCAGATAATTTAAAGCAGAGGAATAAAATTCTTTGATTTACAATTTAAAACAATCACATTGGCTGCTCAGTGGAAAACAGACTGTAGGAGGGCAAGATAGGAAATGAGAAACCAAGTGCAGGCCTCATTAAACAGTTCATATGAGAGATAATGGAGGCTTAAAACAAGCCTGGCAGAGGTGTAGATAGTGAGAAGCACTCACTTTTGTAATATATTTTTCAACATAGAGCTAATAGGGTTTGCTGTCAGATTGTGGAAATTATTGGACAGGTTCTTGAATAAAGCAATTGGGAAAATGCAGTTAAAATGCATTAAGATCATCTTTTTTAGTAGTATCTGAGATAAATAAAACTCATACTATTTCATCTTATTTCGGTATGCCTATAATGTATGTCTTTAGTTTTGATATTTGCTTAGTAAAGAGGCAAATGTAAAACAAAATGGTGTGAATGTCCTGAAGAACTTAAAGTGTGGAACAAGTCAAGTGGAACTATTGTAAATAAAATGGGTCTTCCAAATCAGTTACTGAGGTGTTCTGTTGAGAAACAAAGTAGGGTCCCCACTGATTCACTTTGGCATTTTCTGCTGATCACACTGGTTGTTTGAAATTGGAAGCAGTAGCTGAGACTTGGCACAAGTAGGACAAGTGGAAATGCACATAGCAGTACGTAATTGTATCACAACATGAACAACTCTAGGAAGTGATGCAAAATGAAGAGTGTCTCCCAGAGTAGTATTCGTTTTCTTTAATATTTCTAAAAATATTCATTGTTGAAAGTGTTAGAAAAGTCCCTTCCTCCCCCCCCCCATTGACCGCCTTCCAGACCCCCCACCCCAATCCCAGGCATTCACTACCCTATTCGTTTTCTATGTGAATTCTGAAAATTGGCCTTGTCACTTCACATTGAATACATAGAAAACTATATGTCTTTTATTTTTAACTTTTCTCTGGAATTAAGATGATGATACTTCCCTTTTACATATTTTCTTATTGGGAATTAATTTGATTAAACAATTCTGTATTTCCTATGAGTTATTATGATTAACAAGCACAAAAGCCTAGAGTTTCATTTTCTCATTTGTACTTTGGAAGACCTAACAGTCCTTCACTCATGTCTTTAAAAAAAATTCTTTATTGTTTAAAGTATTACATATGTCTCCTTTTCCCCCCATTGACCTCTCCCCGTCACTCCCACCCCCAGCACATGTACTTACCCCCCTAGTGTCTGTGCCCATTGGTTATGCTAATATGAATGCATACAAGTCCTTTGGTTGATCTCTTACCCTCCCACCCCCGCCCTCCCCTGCCTTCTCTCTGAGGTTAGACAGTCTGTTCAATGCTTCTCTGTCTCTGGATCTATTGCCACACATCTCCGTTTCTGTGATTTCCATACATCCATTTCCCTGATAAATGAGTGAGGTCAAATGAAATTTATCTTTCTCCGAATGGCATATTTCGCTTAGCATAATGCTCTCCAGGTCCATCCCTGCTGTTGGGAATGGTAAGAGTTCTTTCCTTTTCACAACAGCATAGTATTCCATTATGTAGATGTACCACTGTTTTTTAATCCACTCATCAGCTGATAGGCACTTAGGCTGTTTCCAAATCTTAGCTATTGTAAATTGTCCTGCTTTGGTGTTTCTGATTTCCTGGGATATATTCCTAGAACTGGGATTACTGGGTCAAAAGGAAGTTATATTTTTAATTTTTTGAGCAATCTCCATACTGTTTTCCACAGTGACTGCACCAGTCTGCGTTCCCACTAGCAGTGCACGAGGGTTCCTTTTTCTCCACATCCTCACCAATACTTGTCATTTGTTGATTTGTTGATGATAGCCATTCGAAGAGGTATGATATGGTACCTCATTGTTGTTTTGATTTGCATCTCTTGGGTGATTAGTGACTTTGAGCATGTTTTCATATGTCTCTTGGCCTTTTGTATGTCCACTTTCAAATAGTGTCTATTTAGGTACTTTGCCCATTTTTTAAATTGTATTGTTTATCTTCTTTTTGTCATGATGTATGAGTTCCCTATAAATTTTGGAGATTAAACCCTTATCTGATATAACATTGGCAAATACATTCTCCCATGCAGTGGGCTTTCTTGTTATTTTGTTGATGGTTTCCTTTGCTGTGTAGAAGCTTTTTATTTTGATGTAGTCCCATTTGTTTATTTTCTCCTCAGTGTCCATTGTCCTAGGAGGTAAAGATATTGCTACAATATATGTCTGATATTTTGCTGCCTGTGGATTCTTCTAAGATATTTATGGTTTCCCTTCTTACGTTTAAGTTCTTTATCCATTTTGAGTTTATTTTTGTGTATTGTGTAAGTTGGTGGTCTCGTTTCATTTCTTTACATATATCTGTCCAATTTTCCCAACACCATTTATTGCAGAGACTGTTTTGACTCCATTGTATGCTCTTGCCTCCTTTGTCAAATATTAATTGAGCATAATGGCTTGGGTCGATTTCTGATTACTTTGTTCTGTTCCATTGGTCTATATGTCTGTTCTTATGCCAGTACCATGAAGTTTTGAGAATACTGACTTTGTAATATAGCTTGATATCTGGTATTGTGATCCCTCCCACTTTGTTCTTCTTTCTCAGGATTGCTGTGGCTATTAGGGGTCTTTTTAAAATACCATATGAACTTTTGAAGAGTTTGTTTTCGGTCTGTGAAATATGCCATTGGTATTTTAATGGGGATTGCATTGAATCTATAGATTGCTTTGGGTAGTATGGACATTTTAATGATATCAGTTCTACCAATTCATGAACACTGTATATCTTCCTTTTGTGTATGTCTTCCTCTATCTCTTTTTTCAATGTCCTATAGTTTTCCAAATAGTTCTTTTGCCTCCTTAGTTAAGTTTATTCCTCAATATCTTAATATTTTGTTGCAATGGTAAATGTGATTGTTGGGTTTTTTTGGTTTTTTGTGTTTTTTGTTGTTGTTGTTTTTTCTTCTGTGAGTTCACTATTGGTGTATAAAAAAGCCATAGATTTCTGGGTGTTAATTTTGTATCCTGCTATATTGCCAATTCATTTATTAAGTCTAGTGGGGTTTTTATAAAGACTTTAGGGTTTTCTATGCACAATATCATGTCATCTCCAAATAATGACAATTTTACTTCTTCTTTTCCTATTTGGATGCCTTTTATTTCTTCTTCTTGTCTGATCACGATGGCTAGCACTTCCAGTACTATATCGAACAGGAGTGGTAAAAGTGGGAATCCCTGTCTTATTCCTACTCTCAGGGAAAATGATTTTATTTTTTGCCCATTGAGTATGATGTTGGCTGTAGGTTTGTAATATAAGGCCTTTACTATTTTGAGTTATACTCCTATTCCCACTTTGCTGAGAGTTTTTATTAAGAAAGGGTCTTGGATTTTGTCAAATGCTTTTTCTGCATCAATTAATATGATTATGTGATTTTTTTCTCTCAATTTTTTTATATGATGAATCACATATTTTGATTTGCAGATATTGTACCATCTTACATCCCCGGAATAAATCTACTTGGTCATGGAGTATGATCTTTCTAATGTAATGTTGGATCTGATTTGCCAGAATTTGGTGAGGATTTTAGCATCTATGTTCATCAAGGATATTGGCCTGTAGTTCTCTTTGTTTGTGGTGTCTTTACATGACTTTGGAATTAGGGTAATGCTGGCTTCATAGAAAGAGCTTAGAAGTGTGCCTTCCTCTTGAATTTTTTGGAATAGTCTGAGGAGGATAGGTTTTACTTCTTTGAATTTTGGGTAAAACTCCCCTGTGAAGCCATCTGGCCTGGGCTATGGTTTGCTGGAAGTCTTTTGATTACTGATTTCCTCCATAGTTATTGGCCTATTCAGATTTTTCAATTCTTCCTGATTGAGTTTTGGAAGGTCATATTTTTCTAGTAATATGTTCATTTCTTGTAGGTTGACAAGTTTGTTGGAACAGAGTTGTTCATAATATTTCTTTATAATCCTTTGAATGTCTGTTGGGTTGGTTGTTACTTCACCTCTTTCATTTCTGATTTTGTTTATTTTGGGTCCTCTCTCTTTGCTTCTTGGTGAGCTTAGCTAGAGGTTCATCAATCTTGTTTATCTTTTCAAAAAACCAGCTCTTGATTTTATTGATCTTTGTATTGTTTTTTTTTTTTTTTTTTTTACATCATTTATTTCCATCTGATCTTTATTATTTCCTTCCTTCTGCTTACTCTGGAATTTTCTTGTTGCTGTCTTTCTCATTCTTTAGGTTGTAGAGTTCAGTAATTTATTACAAGTTTTTATTTTTTTTTTGTTTCGTTTGTTTTTGTTTAGGGTAGGCCTGTAGAGCTATGAACTTCCCTCTCAGGACTGCTTTCACTGTGTCTCATAGCTTTTGGATTGTTGTGTTTTCATTGTTATTTGTTTCCAGGATGTTTTTTATTTCTTCTTTGAACTCTTTGGTAACCCAATCATTGTTTAACTTGCTATTTAGCCTCCAAGTGTTTGAATTTTTTTGATTGTTTTTATTGTAGTTTATTTCTAATATTATGCCATTGTGATCTGAGAAGATATTTGATATGATTTCAATCTTCTTGAATTTGAAGAGACTTTGCCTGTGTCCCAATATGTGGTCTATCTTTGAAAATGTCCCATGTGCACGTGAAAAGAAAGTATATTCCAAAGCTTTGGGGTAAAATGTTCTGAAGATGTCAATTAATTCCATCTGATCTAGTGAGTCGTTTAGGATTGTTGATTCTTTGTTGAATTTTTGTCTAGGGGATTTATCCAGTGATGTCAGTGGTGTATTAATGCCCTCTACTATGATTGTATTGCTGTCGATCTCTCCCTTGATATCTTCCAGAAGTTTTTTTAATGTATTTGGGTGCTCCTGAATTTGGTGAATATAAGTTTACCAGAGTTATATCCTTTTGTTTTATCAATTCCTTTAGTATTATGATGTAGCCTTCTTTATCTCTTGTTATGGCCTTCACTTTGAGGTCTATTTTGTCAGATATAAGTATTGCTACACCGGTTTTTTTTTTCATTTCCATTTGCCTAAAAAATATTTTTCCATTGTTCTGAGGTGGGTCTTTTGTAGACAGACTATACATGGGTCATATTCTTATCCATTCAGCCACTTAGTGTATTTTGACTGGAGCATTTAATCCATTTATGTTTAAGGTTATTATTGATAGGTACTTGTTTGTAGCCATTTTTATTCTTTATGCCTGTGTTCCTTCTTTCCTTTCTATTTCTTCTTTTTACAACAGTCCCTTTAGCACTTCTTGCATTGCTGGCTTGGAAGTGATAAACTCCCTTAACCTTTTTTGTCTGTGAAGCTCCTGATTTCCCCTTCAATTTTGAATGATAGCCTTGCTGGATAGAGTATTCATGAATTCAGTCCCTTGCTTTGTATCACTTTGTATACTTCATTCCATTCCCTTCTGGCCTGATGTGTTTATGTTGAGAAATCATTTGATAATCTAATGGGAGATCCCTTGTACGTAACTCTCTGTCTCTCTCTTGCAGCCTTTAAGATTCTCTCTTTGTCATTAACATTTGCCATTGAATTATGATGTGTCTTGATGTGGGTCTTTTTGAGTTCATCTTGTTTGGGAATCTCTATGCTTATGTGACTTTTTTTCTTCTCCAAATTAGTTAAGTTTTCTAGCATTATATCTTCAAATAGGTTTTCTAATCATTGCTCCTCTTCTTGTCCTTCACGCATTCCTATTATATGGGTGTTACTTTGTTTCATCTTGTCTCAAAGCACCTTTAGGTTCTCTTCCTGCTTTCTAATTTTTATCTCCAGTTGCTGTTCCAATTGGGTGTGTTTTCTGCTCTGTCTTCTAACTTCCTAAATCAGTCCTCTGCTTTTTCTAATCTTCTGTTGAAACCTTCCATTGTGTTTTTTTATTGTAGCTATATCATTATTAATTTCCTCTTGATTTTTACATAAGTTGATTTTCTAATCAAGATGATTTAGGAAATGTATGACCCTTACTCTGAATACTTTTTCTAACATATTGCATGTCTCTGTTTCATTTAGTTCCTTCTCTGGTGATTTCTCATTTTCTTTCCTTTTGGGGTTTTTTTGTCTCCCCTTTTTTGTTCTCAATGGATGGCCCAGGCGCCAGGTCACGAGGGGCCTGTGGCTGAAGTGGCAGGCTTGGTGGGAGGATCATGCTTTCTGAGACTTGCTGGAGGGCCCAGGTGCCGGGTAGCATGGGGCTTGTGGCTGAAGTGGTGGGCTTGGTGGGAGGGAAGTGCACTCCGGAGCTCATAGGAGCCTGCGGCCAGGGATGCTGGAGTCCCAGCATCTGTGGGTCTGCAGATGAGGTAACAGGTCTTTGGCCAAAATGGCTACAGGGTCTGGTATGTTGTCTCAGGCCAGTCTGGGTGGTGATGAGGCTAGGCTCCTAGTCACAGCAGCTCTTCCCTTCAAGATGGTGTGGTTTCTGTGCCAGAGCCAGCTCCACCAGGAGTGTTTGCAGCAGTAGCAGGGGTTCAGCATCTAGGAGAGCCAGGTCTTCCAGCCCCTGAGACTCCTGCAAGATCTAACTGACACACACACACACACACACACACACACACACACACACACATCCACACATTCCCCTTTTGCTCCCTGACTCACTCACACTCTTTTTTTCACTGCCATCCTGCCAGCCACCATTTTGATTCTCCTCCAACTCATTTATTAGATGTTCTTTCTCAGTGAACCATGGTTCTATGTTTGCATTCAGAGTTGTCCTGAATTGATGTAAGGGTTTCTGTACCCTAGGTCATTTTATTGTTTCCCTGGAAATTGCTGGAATCACACCTACTTGTGAGCAGTCAACTGAAAGAGCAAGTGTGTATGTTCTGAAGGGGAATTCTGACCATGCACCATGGCTACATTACTTTTTCTTTTATTTTTTTGGATTTTAGGTTTAGGATTGTTTCTTATATAACTCTTTTACTCTTTCTACATATATTATATATGCCTCCTTCTATATATCAAATATTTCCAAATTAAAAAAATAGCAATTCAAAACTACATGATATGGGTCAGAAAAAATCAGTGTTCACACACACACACACACACACACACACACAAAATATGCACTCTTCCCTATAATATGTATAGGGCACAGACTATGACCACTTGAAATATAAGCAATTGAATACATTATGTGCATGGTTTTTCACTGTAAATATGTATTCTGAAGATTGAGTATATGAAATATGAAACAATATGAGGATTTATGCATTGATACAGTAGAAAGAATGCAATGCTGCAATCTATCTTACAAACACAATAATGGATCAGAATTTCTATTCATTACTGAATGTCATTTTGTGTCCCACATACTTTCACATAATTTCATTATAAGAATCCTCATCTCCCTGGCTCATAGCAACTTTTGAAACTTCTTGTTTTCCAGGTGTCCTTAAAGAGTTAGAAGCAAATGTAAATAATGTGTTTTGTTGATTGATGTTTGAATCCTATGAAGTCTAGAATAAGATTTGCTGAGAAAGATACTTGGTTTAATTAAGGGATAGGTACTGCATATGAAAGCACTGGGAATGAAATATTGAATGTCTGTGTATATTTGATAAGCACTTTCTTCATCTGTCACATGAAGAAGGGAGGATCATGCTTTATATTTTGCTAATGGATTTTCTCTCTGCTAACAAACTCAGAGCTTGAAGTAAAGGAAGATTGCCACACATCTCCGTTTCTGTGATTTCCATACATCCATTTCCCTGATACTTTATTCTTAAATTGCAGATTTAAAATGTACTATCACTTATTTATGCTTTATGCTTGAGGTTATGTTGTGTGATTAAAGAACAAACTCGACTAGAAAACTATATATTTTCTCTTTCCCTTTATAAAGCTACTACGAGATTTCAGAAAAATGACTGTTTAAAATTGACAGTTTTAATGGTTACATAGTTGTTGTTTGAAGATGACATACCAAATGAAAAACTAATAAATATTAGAATAATATGATACCAAATCACTAGACAGGGCCATATTTTATTTATTATTTTAATTAATTTTAAACTAGTATATTAAAAAAGCAGTAAGAGCATATTTTAAAAATGAATTGCTCAGCCCTTGCCAGTTTTGCTCAGTGGATATAGCGTCAGCCTGTGGACTGAAGGGTCCCGGTTCGATTCCATTCAAGGGCACATGCCCAGGTTGCAGGCTCAATCTCCAGTGTGGGGTGTGCAGGAGGCAGCCTATCAATGATTCTCTTTCATCATTGATGTTCCTATCTCTCTCTACGTCTCCTTTCATCTCTCTCTCTAAAAACCAATAAACATTAAAAAAAGAAATTGTTCATCAAATAACATGTTATTTTATTTCAATAGGCAACTGATGTTTTTTTTCTTTTCTCCTAGAAATATTATTGTATACACATATATAATCGATATCTATCTGTCCATCTTGCAATTTTTTCTATAAATGACCATCAGAATCTATTAGAATAATGATTTGGAGTTAATTGTGCTCATTGCATTACATTATCTATTCAGAAAATGTAAGACTGTGGATCTACCGCTTTCTCGTAGAGCTTTGAGAAAGGGCAATTTCAGCCAAATAGCAGTAAAATTCTCACTTTCACACCTCAAAACTCTTTCCTTCTAACTCTCATGGTCCCTGTTGGCACACAAGTGGAAAAGAGAATCATCTCTGTGCATGAAACACTGGGGACACATTCATCTCCTCCCACCTATAACTCACTTCTCACAATAAGTTTCTACTGAGTTAGGAACTAGTGAATGTTCTTTCTGACAGTGAGAGATTCAGTAACTTGGGGGAGTGCTGCTTTGTTTTGAAAATGGGGCCAGGAAAGAGACAGCGTTGTTGATGAGGAAACATTATGGAATCAGTAGAAGACTGTACTTCTCTGCCCCATTCAGTTTTGTAATTTATAGGTTTTTTTCCTGAGAGTCAAATGGACAAGTAAGACTTAAATGATCCTGTATAGTCTCACAAAGATGATTATGTGCTGGGTGAGTGCACAGAAGCACTGCATAAATACAAACCCAGATCTGAAGAAGACAAAAAGAAAACGCCTCAGCTAAGTGTTCCCATACATGCAGACTAATCCATGCAAGGAACTAACAACTATCAATCCATTGAGAGAGTCAGTATTTGTCCAGCTGCCTCACAGCTGGAGCTGGTAGTTTCTAGATTCATTCATCATGTTTGGAGAAATGAATAGAAAAGACTACATTATATTTGATTTTGAGGTATTTGTGAACAGAAAATTCATTCACATCTATTTTTAGTATATTAATTAATGATATTCACTTAATTAAGCCTTTGGGGGTAAAAATAACAATTCTGAGAGAAACAGTTTAAATATCCTGAGCTGAAATTGAATCATGAATAGCTAAGTTTAAAATCAAATATGCTAATACTTACTGTTTTCATCTCTTTTACCTGCTATAATATGTGTATTGTATTATGACACAGACCTCAAACTCATATTTTACAGGGAAAATATAACACAAGTTTTATTTTTTAAGGAGTGGTTTTTATATACAGCCAGAGGCTTCCTGTTCCAAATCATTCCTGTCAAACATTTAAAATATATACACCTACATCCTACCTCCAGCTTTGAATGAGAATTGTTCTGATTGTTGTCTGAATGCAACATAGCTCTATCTGAGAAAACTTTCCCAGGGCTTCTCTATCTGCTAGACCATGAAAGTAAACACTTTATGTTTATTGAGCAGGATTTATGAAGCTGTCAGTGAACTGACACATGGCAATAAAATGTATTGTGGCTGGAGTCTAGATAATCTACAGCTGAATGAATTACACTAATTCTGGTGCTTGCATATTCATGCTGTGGAAATAGTTCTTGTAACAGATTTCTGCATTGTCTGCAGGTGCCACAGCGTGGTTAGAAGTAGAGTTAATTGCACTCTAGGACATGTGGGAGTTCACACACGTCCATGGAGTTGGCTTGTTTTCTGGAAGAGTATTCATGATTTGTGTAAGGAAGCCAAGACACCCATAATTAAATTATCACAACTGCAAACACTTAACTTTTGAAAAGACATTGAAAATAGAGGGGTTTCTAACTATTGTGTTAATATCAAAATTTTATCTCCATCTATGTGCCATTTAACAAGTTCGCTTAAATTCCAAGTTTGTTACTCAATAAAAGAAAAATGTTGGCTATATCACTACAGCCAAGCTACATGCATAGCTGGTATACCTCCTAGCTAAATGAGAATGCCTAGTTCTGCAAGCTTAATTAGAAGAGATGTTTTCCCTTATGGGGCATATTAAAAGCAAAGTGTTTTATTTACTTTGGCAGAAGGTACATTAGGGAATCTGTGAAAGAAGAAGAAATTAATCTTAAAAGAATTCACACACTATTTTCTTATTGTGACCCAGTATACACAGCTGCATTGCATGATGCAGAGGGAAAAAATGTCTCAATTTTTTGGATTTTTGCATTGGTTAATGATTAGGAAATTACCAATGTTTATGTTAATTTTTTAGAGTTTAATTTTATTGAGAATAATCCCATATGCTAATAGTTCTATTTTCACCCAAGCCCCTTCCATTTCTTTGTTATGGTCCTTCCTTGGCTTACAGAGCTTATTCTTTGGAAGATTCTGGCTTTTACCCTTCTATTCAGTAATAGCAAATATTCTGATGGCTCTATTGCTATATCAGCATGTTAGATATCAGAAAATAAATGTAAGAGATGTGTTATAATATTATTAACAGAATAAATGTAATAATTTTCTAAAGTATGAAATTTGGGGAATTAAATTCCTGTGTAAATAAAGGAAATGTTGTATTTATTAGAATGGTAGCATTTTTTAAAGTAATAGGGCATGTAAGGTTGTAAATTATGGGAAACTATAAGTTGTTAATATGGTTCTGGTAAAGTTTGTATCTAGGTTAAAGCAGTTATATTATGGAAGGAAGACCAGAATAAATATTAGGCCATAAATCTCATGCTAATGCATTTGAAAGGCATGCAAAGGGTGACTTGAAGAATTTCTAAAAGAAAAATCTGCAAATCTCTTAAATCTAGAAATCTTTCTGACAACTGTGTAAAGGATGAATAAGGTAAAAATGAGGTAGGTACATCAGTATTAGATTCATCTATATTAATTAAAAGAAAAAGATTTAATGTCTTAAATATTTAGATTGCAGCATTAAAGTGAAAATCTGTAGAATAACTGTGTTAATTTCTGTTGACAATGCATTTTATTGATTGTGCTGCTATACATGAATTAATATAACTGATGTAGTTATTGATGTAACATATTAATTTAATATAATAATACTAGAGGCCTGGTGCACGAAATTCGTGCACTGGGGGGTGGAGTTCCCTCAGCCCAGCCTGCCCCTCTCACAATCCGGAGCCCTCAGTGGATGTCCTACTAACGACCACAGTCTGGCAGCAGAGGCTCAGAGCAGGCATCCTCTGTGTGTGTGTGTGTGTGTGTGTGTGTGTGTGTGTGTGTGTGTGTGTTAATGTGTCTGCTGGGGCCTGCCCCCAGCCGCACCAAGTAGGCTTGTGGCAGTTGCCATGTGTGTGTGTGTGTGTGTGTGTGTGTGTGTGTGTGTCCCCGCTGGAGGCCTTCCCCCAGCTGCGTAGGAGGCTCAGAGCAGGCACTCCGTGTGTGTGTCTGCTGGGGGCCTGCCCCCAGCCACACCATGGAGGCTTGGAGCAGGCGCCCCTCTGTTTTGATCTCTTAGGCTCCTAGCCTCCACTGCGTGTTGTACTCTCCCTTGAGCTGTGGCCAGGGTGGGGTGCTGCCTGCAGGCCGCGCTTTCCTGCTCACGGATCGCCAGATCGCCCCAGAGACCCGGGGGCAGGCCCTCCTGGGTGCTGCCTGCAGCCGCACTTTACTGCTCTGTGATCACCACGGTGACCCAGGCACAGGCCCACCTGGGTGCTGCCTGCAGCCCGCACTTTCCTGCTCTGGGATCGCCATGGCAACCTAGGAGCAGGCCCACCTGGGGGCTGCCTGCCCTCCGCACTTTCCTGCTCTGGGATGCCATGGTGACCCAGGAGCAGGCCCACCTGGGGGCTGCCTACAGGCCGCACTTTCCTGCTCACCAATCGCCATGGAGTCCCGGCTGGTGACGGGGCTTAGGCGGCACACAGGGGTCCTGGCTGGGGGCGGGGATTAGGCGGCACGGGGCTTAGGCGACACACAGGGGTCCCGGCTGGGGGTGGGGCTGCACACAGGGCCCGGATGGCAGCTCGCACTGTCCCGCCCTGCCTGCCATATGCAAATTAGCCGCCATCTTTGTTGGTGGCTAATTTGCATATCGTGATGATTAGCCAATGGGAGGCATAGCAAAGGTATGGTCAATTACCATCTTTGTCTATTATTAGATAGGATTACTAATAACTGTTCTTTTTTTCCCTAAGTGTATTCATGTGTGATGTAGATAGCCATTATACCTAAATTTTTATTAAACCGCCTGAGTTATACAAGGAAAGTTCTGCTTTTTTTCAAAGGAATAGAAATATGTAAATTATATGAATAAGGGAATATCACTTGTAAAAATACTTGACCATAAGGTAGAACTTACTAGTATAATCATAAAAGTCAGTTTTCTTCCTATAGCCATAAATTTCAGTTTTCTGTTTGAAATTTTAAACAAGAATTTTCAGGTGAAACAAATAATACAAACACATTGTAGAACACAGAAAATAAATGATTTTATCATAATTAAAATAACCTCAACTGATATATTTTCTTTTGAGGAGATCCTTCCAGATACCTATTATTTACTGTGCAATGTTGCTTATTTAAAAATGAAGTGATACAGGGCCACAAAATAATCATGAAAAATGTAAATATAAATGACTATATTAAAATATAAGTATGTAATATAAGTAAATATAGGTAATGTATTGTAATAATATATTTACTTATATTAACATATATGAAACATATATTTAAATACATTAATACATTTTTAAACTGAAAATCATCCTCGAATGCATTTTGTAAAACATAGAACTCACAGTAACAAAGAGGTGCTTAATTTTATTTTTTATATAATACTTTCTTTGGGAAGTATTACTAACCTCCAAGTGTTACTGGAGAATACTCCTATAAAGTGATATAGGGAGATTCTATCTATATGATTCTTACAGAGCAAACAGTTTAAACTATAGTAAGTACATAAGCAAGTCACAGAAATTTTTTACTCAGTATCCTTCCTCTTATATTTTGACTGGCTTCTACAATAAAATATAACACTGACTTTGTTCAATAAAAACTCAAAACAAAATATATGTCATACATTTACATGGCTAAATTATTTAAAATACATATCTATTACTAATTTAGATAACAGAATGGTTGCTACCAGTAGGGAAGAGGTGTGGGAGGAGGAAAGACAAGAAGGTAAAAAAATATGGTAACAGAAGGACACTAGATTTCGGGTGTTGGGCACACGATATACAGATGTCATGTTATAAAAATATGCATCTGACACTTATACAATGTTATTTTTAACCAATATCACCCCAATACATTTAATTTAAAAAATACATCAGGGAAACTATAAAAGAGAGGATATATACTAAAATGTTATCAGTGGCTATGTTTGGGTTGTGAGACTGATAGTGATTTTTGGCCTGGCTGAAGTGGCTCAGTTGGTTGAGCATCATCCGATGAACCAAAAGGTTCCTGGTTGGGGGGTGTGCCTTGATGTTTCTCTCTCTTTCCCTCTCTCTCTTTTCCTTCCTCTCTTTCTAAAATCAACAAAAACACATTTAAAAACAAGAAGTGATTTTAGTTTTCTCTGATATTTTTGCATTTTGTAAATTTTTTACAGATCCTTTAAATACAAAAAATTAAAGACAAATAAATAAATTAAAATTTAATTGAATTTTATTCAAAATTTTCATTTTTCCATTTTGGGGCAATACATTTAATTGCTGATCTTTCTTCATTTTGTTAAAAGCCTTCAGGAAACGTTGAAGCAATAAATTGAATATACATTTTTTGGAATAATATTCCAGAAGTATCTTTATTTAGTAACAGTTACTTTATAGTTCTAAACAGGCAGGTCAACAAACTTTTAAAATTATACGAATAAATCATTAAACATTATTAGAGAGTGTAGAAGTTTGTTTCATTTCATGTTTATTGTTTGAAATATTTATTTTTTAATTCTACATATATTATTAAGTAACACTATTAATTATGTGCCAGAAATTGTTCTGGACATTTGGTATATCTATCAGTGAAAAAAAACTTAACAGAAATGCCTGCACTTTTTGAGAGTTGGATTTTAAATTCGTACAAATCTCTTACATTTGTACGAGAGACTTTGTATGTAGCTACTAAGTATAATTTAAAACGCATCTTAGATATTTGTTATTTGGCTCATATAAGGCTTTTTCTTTAAAGCCTCATGGTTTCTAAAAAGGCATAATGCCAATATAATATCAATTTTACTTTATAACTACAAAGCCATGTATTTCCTTTGGACATTTTCTAATTTAATGCACGCACTTTAATTTTATCACATTATTTTTGTAATTAACTTTTATTGAGTTTCGTCTCATCATGTTACTTAAGGTTCTTTAATTAAAATATTTGTTTGACTCATTAAAACAAATTAGAGATAGGCAAGTAAAATGTTCATTTTATTTTGCCACAAATATACCATAATTAGTGACTCAATTAAGGGTTGATTGATCTGTTATTAGGACCAATTCTACAGAGAGATGTATTATATTTGCATTAGTCCCAACTAAATATAAAGTATTATATTTACTATTTATAACTCTTTACCTAAAAATATGTGCCTTATTTTCAAGATGAAGCTTATTTGGATTTAGTATTTTTACCCTCAATAATTCTACCATTTCTCTAAAAATGATACCACATTTTTGGACTGGAACCTGGATTCTTTGTCCACCGGAATCAAACAATGAATCCACGGACAGAAGGTGATATAGCAAAGGTGGAGATTTATTGAAGAACAAGTACAGACTCCCACGTAAGGAGGGGGAAGAGTCCCACAGAATGGACTCCCAAGTAGGGAAGGGGAAGAGTCCCATTGAGTTCTTTTCCCCCATGGCTTATAAAGGCTGCAGTCCCCCCCCCCCCAATATCCCCTCTGATTGGTCAATATTCCCCTTTGAATTGGTTACCATAGTGATTCCTAAGGCCCTCCTTCCTCATAGTCCCTCCATTCCTCTGGGCTTTCTTCTTTTCCACCTGAATGAAGGGCTTCCTTCTCTTTATTTTGTAAATATAGACCTTTCCTGGCTACTTCCAGTTCCCTTGTCTTATGGAGATGTAACTGCATCGGGCTTCCTTGTGTTATGGAAATGTACCTTCTCCCAGTCTGCAGCCTGCCCTTTTCCCTGTACCCCAATTCTAAAAAATCCCTAAGCCTGCCTATGTTACCCCAAATTCCTGCTTCAAAAGCATCCTTTACATTTGTGTTAGTTTTATGTTTGATAATTAATGACCAAATGTTTACTTCAAGTGGAACATTTAATATATTAACAAATAGCTATTGTCAATAATTTTATAAAATTTAATTATACTCAAATTACTTCATCTTCTCTGTTTTTTTATCTAGTTTGTTTCAAAAGTTAATTCATTCCAGCAGCATTTTAAACTGTGTGTGCAAATACATGTACATAAGTGAGTGACATGGGTTTAGTAGATTTAGAAAACCCCCCATATTTTCTTCCACTTTGCCAACTTAAACAGTCAAATGCATACCCCATATTTCTTGAAAGATCCAATCATGCCTTTCTCTTAAAAATATTCTCACTTGGCTTCTGGGACACCACATATTCCTGAATTTTCTATTTATTTTATTTATTTTTATTTTTTACAGTGGTCACTAATGGCATGCCTTGACAGGAAATCCAATAGTTTGGTTGCGAAATATCACAGAAATATAGAAATGTGTAAGCGTGCAGCTCTGAGTAACTCCCCTTCTTGATATGAGTTACATCCTTAGGTACCAATGTGACTGTGTCTTGTCTAATGTTATAAATTCTCGAGTTCCAGGTTCCTTGGCTCCTCCAACCTCAGAAGTTCCTCATTCCCTGCAGACAGTGTCCTGTCTGTTTAAATATACATGCACCGTCGTAGGGAACTGAAGCATAACTAATGCGGTTCTGTATCCACTCACGTTCTTATTTTGTATTTCTTCTACACTCTGTGTTTGTTGGTTTAAGTGTAAACCAAAGTGAAAACAATAAAAAAACATCAAGCCTGAGTCATCATTCTGCCCATACTCTTTTCTGGATTGCTCCTTTTGCTCTGGTGCAGTTCACAACACCTTCTCAGACTATTTTGTTAGACCTTTTTTTTTCCCTACCTCTCAATATCAGAGTTATAGCAAAGCATCTAAATAATTCCTGAACTATATTATTCAATCCAATGACTTTATCGTCTAACCCCCAACCTTGCCCTTAAAACCTAGCACCCAAATGCCTTCTTGACATTTCCACTTGGATACTTATTAGATGACTCAAGCCCAGTATTTGTAAAACTCAGGTTTAATTCCTTTCTCACTTTCATACTGCTCCTCCCTCAATTGCCTGTAAGCAACAATATAATTTGCCCATATTTTTCAGGGCAGGTTCCTTACACTTATATTTTTTTCTCACACCCCAAACTCTAAACACCCAAAAACTGTTCTACCCAATTAACATACACATCTTAAATCACCAATGTCACCAATATCATAATCACTCTTGCACAAGCTATCATCACATGCATTCTGGTCTACTATAATATTTTCCTAAATGATCCCACTGTTTCCACTTTTAGATCCCTACAGTAAATGTTCTATACAGCAGCTAAGATAACTCTTAAAAAGGTATATGTCATTTCATCACCTTGTACAAAATCCTCCAAACACTTTCCTTACTCTTAAGATAATCCAAATTTTCTGACACATGCAGGCTGCACATAAGCTGATCCTGACTCACTGCCTTCTAATCGCATTGAACTCTGCTGATCTCAGAGCTCATACAAACACTGTCCCACCACAGGACTTTTGAACTCACTATTTCATCTTCCTAGATAATGCTTCGTCCGTATGTCTAGATACCAAGTGAATTCTGTTCAACATTTCTTGATTCTGAAGACATTTCTTTAGTTAAAAATTCCCTAATTATACTGTCTAAAATGGCACATTCCGATCACTATCTATCCCTATATTCTGCTTTATTTTTCTCCATAGTGCAATTCACTAACTAAAATTATGTATTAATCTTTCCACCATCTGTGACTGCTGACACCAACTAAGACTGCACATAGTAGTTACTGTCGTGCTCCACTCTGGGGTTACAGCTCCAGCTCTGGTGTTACAGGTCCAGCAGGGTAAATGCATTATTCAGTGAAAACCAAAAGTGTACTCCACAGAGAGAGGGGGGAGATTTATTTATATAGAAAGAAATTCCTGACCATGGTCCCTCATTGGTCCATTTCTATGTAAATGAAGACTCCAAACCTTCATAGTTGGGTGCAAAGAGCACCATCCTGGTTGGTTGGAATGGAGCCACTCTGATTGACTGGTGAAGATGCAAATGAGAATATAGCTGCAGGCTCCACATCCTACTATATGAAAAGATGTTCAACATCACATGTCATTAGGGAAATGTGAATTGTTATACCACCATGCTCCTATTAAAACAATAAATAGCTACACACTGACAACAACAACTATTGGTGAGGATGAAGTAACAGGAACAGTCTTCATTGCTGGTGTGGACCCAGAATGGTACAGCCACTTAGGAAAACAGTTTGGCAGTTTCTTACTAAACTAAACTCTCAGTCCTACTTGTCAAACTGCAAAGCTAGGAGCTCCCTTATATTGGTGGACTCGCCAGCAGAAGCACAGAGCAAGAGGCTTGGCAGCCCAGACTGTGGCTTTGCACTGAAATGCAGTGAACATGGGAGGCCTCTGTAAACAATGACTTGATAGACGCTGGTTATGAATTTGGGCCTGATTAAGCCCAAGAAGTCTTTCTTGGCAGATATATTCTCAGGGTCAAAAATATGCAACAAAAATATTTAATATGTGAAGATACTATTTTTATAATTATAAATTATGAAAATGTTAAAAATTAATATCTCCAGCATTTGCAATAACCTGCTGGCCTTTCTAATTTCTGTAATGTGTCATAACAAAACACATTTATGACATGGTAGCATCAAAGGTAAGAAAAATAAAACTATGTCATTAATATGTTAATTTCTAGAAAACATTATTTACAACCTGATTAAATATTACCAAAAGTCCTGAACAGATACCTCATTAAAGTATTTATGGAAATGAGAAATAAGCATATGAAAAGATGTTCAACATCACATGTCATTAGAGAAATGCAAATTGTTATACCACCATGCTCCTATTAAAACAACAAACATCCACACTGACAACTACACTCGTAGCATTCATTCTTAATCCTAGTCCTTTCTGGGTCCCACTACATATCTGCCATTCACCTAGTTTGACTGCTAAACCCTTTGAGGATTTTGTCAGCTAACGGAAAGCCCATTTTTCTGAAGCTAGTTAGATTTATTTCACTTGAAACACAAAATTAATATAAACACCTACTCAGTATTGGGCAGTGTGCATTAAGAGTTAATCCAAGATTGTATAATGGCAGTTTAGGGAGAAAAGTTTTAAAGTACTAAAGAATAAAAGGAATGTATCCTTTAAAAATACATTCTGAGTGGGATGGTTAAAAATTTGACTTTCAGCCTACTTCAAAACACCCCAGGTTATAAAATACTAATGTTACAAAGTAAGTGGAGCTCATCTCTAATGAGTAGATGCCAATAGATTAGCATTTTAAGTATGGGATGACAGCATGATTGCAACAAACATCTGTAAAATTATTGCTTTTCATCTACATTAATTTGCTAAATTACTGCCATGCAAATAGCCCCAAGCCATAAATAAAAAAGGCATTCAGGAATCATTAGTAAATTAGACCTTGGTTACCTGATTTAAAAATCAAAAACGAAATTAGGTGCATTGGTGCATAACCTACCATAGTAGAATGTAATGAGGAGGTATATGTTAGTGGAAACCAAGGAACTTTTGTGTCTAAGGAGAATTTCAGAGAATGACCACATGCTGCTTTTAGTGGTTATTGTTGGCTATTTAAAAAGAGATTGATGTGTATCGCTGTGTTGTAAAAGAATGTTTCACATGCTGAGACACAGTAGTTACCTTCGAATTTTTGCCTATGGATATAAATCTGTATATTGAGAATGTTGCATTGTACTAAGTTTATGCAGAAACCTTAGCTATTACAACCATCTTGCTGAGAAGTTGATACCAAAAGGAAGGAAAAAAAGAATGAACAATATAGAAGACTAGGTAAATAACTTCCTATGTGGCTCTATTTCTATGCAACACACATGCATGCCAATCTCTTAAAAAAATAAAAAAAAACATATATAGATTAAAAAGTTTGTGAACCTTGCTTCACTTCAAACCAGGAATTCTGTTCAAGTGTAGCTATGTTCACACACTCTATTTAAAAGGAAATTCAGGCAAATCTTTTGTTATTTGGAATAGTATTTAGTGTTTAATAAATTGTTTATTGAATTTAGAATTCTTAAAAGGAGTTTGAATATGTGAACAGAGTCCAAAATATTAGGTAGAAAACTTAACATCTATTATTATCTCAAACTGAATCCTGAGATGAACAGAATACATAGTATATGAAAATATTAATATTAATAACCACTAGTCACAGTGAACACTGTGCTAATTTCAGTGAAACTATTATCTCATTGAAACGTCCAAAAAGCATATGAAGAAAACATTATGATGCTCTCATTTTACAGAGGAGAAACTACTTTTTGAGGGTTTAAGTAATTTTCCTCAGATTACAAAGAAAAAATGTTGGTTGGGACATTTGACCTCACTCCAATGACCACACTCTTTTATAAATTTATTTTTATATTGACTTAATTGGGGTGACATTGGTTAATAAAACCACACAGGTGTCAAGTATCACTTATTGATTGCCCACATATTAATGTGTACTACCAAATGGAAATAATCAATATTTAAGAAAACATATGATCGTACAGCCTGTAATGTAGGTACACAGAAAAAGTCAGTCATTGATACTGAACATATATTAAGTTTTGCACTGCATATTTTTATGTCAAATATTCAGAGAAAATTAATTATCTACCAAGAGCCTGCATTTATTAGAAACAATGTTTTATTTATTGTCCTTTCTTTTTTAAGTTAAGATTAGGCACTAAAATAGTCATTTAAAACAGTGATGGAAACATTAGCTGTGTCTCTCAGTAACCAATCTGTTCCAATCAAACTGTTTATATAGGAAATAATTCTATTGTATTGAATCATCTCTCAATATTTTGCCGTTGTCAAAAAGTGATGACAAATATAAGCAATCAAACATTGTAAATGTGTTTTCATTAGAAAGCTTTTCAATTGTAATTCTGTTTTGCTTCTTAATCTTCTTATATGTAATCTCCAGGAACTGCTGGAAGATGAGAGGCACACAGATTGCTTGTCTGCTTATTTCCTCCCCCGAGATTTGTCTACTGCTTCCAGCAAGCTTAACACAATCTCTCCATAAACAAATCTATTCTTTTGTCTTTCTTAGCCTTATCTGTCAAGTCCATTTCAAGAGCCTGGGTATGAACAAAATAATGATATGGATAGAGAGATTCACTAGGACTTATACCAGACTCGAATATTAATGTGGTAAGTGCTTTGCTTTTGTGGAGGCAAATCATAGGAGAGGGTCATATTGATATTTCTTATAGTGATACTAGAGTCTTATATTGGTTTCAGTAAAATAAATAGAGATATAATAGACTAGCTTTTATATGAAATATAATAAACAAGTGTTATAAAGTGCCTGAGAACAATTTTCTGTCCTATATATGATGTTAGAAAGTTTAGCAATATATTTATTTATGCCCACAAATTATACTAGCACAAAAGTAAACAAGACATTCAGAAATACTTTAACAATATACTCATCATATCATCAGATTATACAAGGCTTGCATACCTGAATTGGGCAATGTTCAGGCTATTAGATTAAATAAATAATAGATTAGATTAAATAATAGAATAATCTCACACATACACTCCCACACAGGTATATTTATATACAGACACATATACATGCTTAAACCATTAAAATAGAGGAAAAATATCACAAATTAATATCCTATACATATAGATGTTTACAAGACAACAAGCTCCTAAAGATGACATATGTGTATTTTATTATAACTTAAATGATATGTGCATTAAGAGACAAATGTTTAGATATTTAATCCATACAGATCCATACATTCCTATTTTGTCTTTTTTTCTTTAGGTTTTATACATGGCTATAGTAATCAAGGATAAATTCTAACTAAGATTCCAAACATTTTACAACTCTAATGCATGTATATTTATCATTATTAATGTAAACAGGTGGTAAATTTATTAGTAAAAAATAATCCAATTTATTGCTTTCATTTCTTTAAAACCAAGGAATGAGTATATAGATTTTGAATACATGAATAAGTGAACAAACAAAACATGGACTTAATAAGAGTTCTATGTGAGAAAGGCATTCCCAAGTTCCATGCTAAAAGAAAAAAAAAACACAGAAATATAAAAAATGAAAAAAAATATCTTATGTTAGCTCTTTAATTATTTCTGTTTTATTTACAAAATAAGAAGATTTTTATTTCTGATTATGTTTCTCTCCATGAGTATAGAACAAATGAGTTTGCATTTTAAAAATCCACAATATTTGGCAGAGAGAAATAAGCATACTGTTAATATTTTATGAATAAACACACTTTAAAAAATTATTATTAGTAGTTTTAGTACCATCTGTTTCTCTGTAGTCACCTTCTCGTCCCCTCTTTAAATAAAGAATGGATATACAGGTATATGCTGCTTTTTGAAAGTCTGTATTCTACCTCGGTTTATGAACGACCTAGATTTGTACTTGTTTTCCTTATCCTGAAGAAATTAGTAAGGGATTTTTGCTTTTCAAAAATAAATAAATAAATAAAGATGAAAAAAGCATTGAGAGTTTGTTTTGCAGTGAGCCATTATAGAGGCAGTGTGAACCCCACACAGCAAGAGGCACCACCAAACTCCTTCCAAGCACCAAGTTGCCATAGCTTTGAGCTGTGTCTGTGAGAATGTGCTTTATCTTGATTTACTTGGTGCATCCATGATCAACATGTGTCCTAAGGTATCAGAAAAGCCTAATAGAGTTTCTGAGTGTGTTATGCTTAGCATAAAACTAGATACATTTAATCATATTTGGCATGATTTGGTTGGATATCTTTTGTGTCTGGGATATGGGAAAACTCAAAATTTTTTCCATATAAGTTAATGGTAATTACTTCTTTGTTTATGCCACTTTGGCTTATGAAAGTTCTCATAAGAACACTGCTTATGGAGAGAAGGGAAAACCTACATACAGGGTGGGGCAAAAATAGCTTTGTAGCTGATCGTATGGAAAATAATAAAATAATTGATAAATAATACAAAAATAAACTGTTTCACATACTCAACTGTAAACTTACTTTTGCCCCACTCTCTAGGTATATATCCATTCTCTCTCTCTATCTCTCTCTGTCTCTCTCTCTTTCTCTCTTTCATCTATACCATATTTTCTTTAACTGTTCATCTGTCAATGGACATTTGGGTTGTTTGTATGGAATGTTATTCAGCCATAAAACATGAAGGAAATTTTGTCATTTGTGACAATATGAATGAATCTGAATGACCTTAGCTTAAGTACAGTAAGCCAGAAACAGAAAGATAAAGGTAAATAGTTCATGATTTCACATATATGTAAAATCTAAAATAAAATAAAAAAACAGCTAACCTTATAGTAACAGAAATGGTTACCAGAGATTATGGAGAGATTAAAAAAAGAAGTAGAAGAAGAAAGAGAGAAGTAAAATGATGGTTGCCAGGGTCTGAGGGTAGGGCTTTAAGGGGAGTTATTGTTCAGCAGATAGAGCTTCAGTTTTGCAAGATGAAAAAATTTCTGGCTGTGCATAGTAGTGATGGTCGCACAATAATATAAATACTAGAGGCCTGATGCATGAAATTCATGCAAAGGGCTTGGCCCTTACAGCCCCTGCCAGCCCTTGCAGCCCCACTTGATCTGGAAGGTCATCCGGAAGAATGTCGGGAAGGTCATTCAGCTGTTCATTCTAATTAGCATATTAGCTCCTTATTATATAGCAAACTTAATACCACTGAATTGTACACTTAAAAATGGTTAAGATAATAAATTTTGTTATGTATATTTTGTCATAATAAAAAAATTTGATGTCCTCCTGTTATCTATGGAATGTTCCTAAACTGCAAGGTGACAATAATCTTAAAAATATTCACATCTTTATGTTTGTCTCACTATCATTATGCTTTTAACTATATTTGCCCTCAGGAAGCCAATAAAAAAAAGATTGAAAGAATTGCTGAATCCTTATACACTGAGTGGCCAAATTATTATGACGACCAGACATTTGCAGGCAAATTAGCCGTACACTGCATCGTATGGGATATGGAAGCCAAAGGCCTGTTCGAACACCTTTGCTGTCTGCAGTTACCAAGATAAAACGTCTCCAATTCGCATAGGGACACAAGGATTGGACAGTCGAGCATTGAAAAAAAAGTCATGTGGTCCAATGAATCACGTTTCCAGTTGCATCATGCAGATGGCAGAGTGAGAATTTGGCAGAAACAGCATGAAAGCATGCACCCTACATGCATGAGTACAACCCTTCAAGCTGGTGGGGGCAGTGTTATGGTTTGGGGCATGTTTTCCTGGCATGATTTGGGCCCTTGAATTCGTGTGGAACAACGCCTGAATAGCACAACATACCTAAGTATCATTGCTGATCAAGTTCATTCTATCATGTTGATGGCATATCCCAATTGAGATGGCTTCTTCCAACAAGACAATGCACCATGCCACTGTGCTTGTATTGTGCAGGAGTGGTTTCAAGAACATAAGGGAGACTTTACCTTGCTTAGGTAGCCCCCACAATCATCAGATCTAAAGCCAATTGAGCATTTGTGGGACAAAGTTAAAAGAGCCATCAGGCAGCTGGTTCCACAACCATCAAATCTCACATAACTGGACAGTGCTATTCATCAGGCATGGTGTCAGATTCCTCGTATCACCTTTCAATATCTCATGGAGTCAATGCCAAGAAGAATCGCTGCAGTATTGAAGGCAAAATGTGGCCCTACGAAGTACTGATGGGGTGGTCATAATAATCTGGCCACTCAGTGTATATGCAAGTAATTTTTGCATTGTTTACTTAAGTTTATGTTTAATAGAAAGAAATGTAAATTTCAAATGCCAAATACAAATGTCAAATGCAAATACGAATTACAAATGTCAAATAACAGTTTTGTGTTAACAATTCAGGATCTTTTCCAAAACAAGCTTAATAGACTGTCTTTCCATATTAAAATTCTTGACTGATAGTTTGATATTTTAGTTCAACATATTATAATGCATGCATTATATAGTTTAGTTAAGTCTTACATAGTACTATGATCATATTTCCAAATCTGGTAACCATAATTGCAGAACATTTACAAATGTGTAAAGAGAGTATTGGTGGAATAGTATCATTCCTTAGAAGTTCTGCCTATACTTAGAAGGCCAAGGCAATTTCTTATTTTCTATTTTTCTTTTTTAATGAATTTATTGGGGTGGCACTGGTTGATACTTTCAGAAATAAAGATAAATTTTAAAAAGAATTTCAATAAGTAGAAGGGCACTGGTAGGATTTTTTTAACAGAAAATTAAACTTTACAAGTCATGTTTAACTGTAAAACCATCAGCTGCTTAAGCCAAAGTATGTTTAAATGTGTAACAAATACTATGGTCATATAATCATTGACTCTGTGGCAACTCTGACATTTCTAAATGTGGAAATTTTACTTTTCTAATCAAAATATAACCAACTCTTGGATAACCTTTCCAATCCACAGCAGAGCTTGGAGAAAAAGAAAAATCATCAGATCAGTACAATAGAGAGGGTAGAGAGGGAAGTCATCTCTGGAACAATAGGGGCAGACACTTTTGAAAACCATCAGAAAAATAGTGACTTTTCTTATAATACTGCATAGGGTTTCCGAGACTGCTGGCAAAAACAGTTCTCATGTATAAAAATATCCGGAGAAAGAAGATAGTGGAAGTGTGAATGCTGAGTAGTGTCTGCAGTCATAGGAGCTGAGAAGTCTCTGCAGTCATTAAGGAGTCTCTGCTCAGGGAAGCTGACAAATCTGCCCAGAGCAGGGTGTGGTGGAGACTGCCATAGGCACAAAGATAGGTGGTGATGCAGGACTGTGACCGAAAAGGCCGACCCGTTTTTCCTATCAATGTCTGTAATTTGTCTGTGAGGATGACATATATTTAAATTAGATTATCTTTAATGATTTAATAGATTGCCATTTATTCCATTGTGCAGTGTGAAGTCTCAAAAAACTCTTGCCTCAGTGAAAATGATGGATCCTGAAAAAAAGGAGAAAGATCCGTTTTGTGCAATGATAAAACTGCAGGGAGAAGGCAGTGAATATAAGATCCAAGACTCGGTCCCATCCACGTGGAAACCCTCTCCTGAATGCTTCCAAGCGAGGAGGAGCAGCGCAGCCAAGATACAACCAAGATGCCTAAAGCTCAGGATGTAGGAAGGAAATGGTTGAGTACCGCAGTGTCCAACGGCAGATTGATCCTACCTGTGGATCCTGTGCAGTTTGGATAAAACACACTAGAGTTTAGTTACCATGAGTTTGGACTCACACAGATGAGGAATCATTAGCCATCATGGGGGGATAAAAGGACCCCGCTCTTGAGGTGCTGTGCAGAATAAAAGAAAAGGAGAAGATACATGAGCTTGAATAGCAGCTGACTCTAGAGCAAGCCCTTTGCTGAAACTGCTATGGAGGGATAGTCTAGGTTATTGAATCCCTGGTAATAAAAGGATTAAGGTAAATTCATTTTTGTAATCGGATTAGAATGTTTACAAGGAGTGAGAAACTAGAGAATCAAATATTGACAGTTGAGGCTTGGACAAAACTCCTGCATCTGAGGAGCAGAATTAGACCTGAGGAAGTCAGTCGGGAATAAGACGAAATTTTTTTTTTGAGGGTTGCTATAGCAATTGATGGTCTTTTGTTGTTGTTAACTTTTAAAAATCCTTACCCAGGCACAGTTTCTCTCAGTTATGTTTTATAGCTTTCAGTGCAGAAGTTGTAAATATCTCTCATTAAATTTATTCCTACTTTGGGGTGTGTTGCTATTGCAATACAGTTGGTCCTTGAACAACATGTGGGGTTGAGGCTGCCAACCCCCACCCCAAGCGGTCAGAAATCTATGTACAACTTTTGACTACCCTAGAATTTAGTTGTTCCTAGGTATTCTCAGGGGATTGATTCCAGGACCTTCCACAGATACCAAATTCCAAGGATACTCAGATGACTTATATAAAATGGCATAGATCAATGCATACTGTCTGCTCTTGGCATCTGGGGACTCCTAACCTCTGATGAAAAACAGTACAGGCATTCATTGAAAAAAATCCAAGTATAAGTTGACCCATGCTGTTCAATCCTGTGTTGTTCAAGGGTCAACTGTAAATCTACTTTTTGTTTCCTGATAGTATAAAATGTGTGTTTTTAAATGTATCCCTCCATCCTGCAGTATTGCTTGATTCACATATCAATTCTAGTAATTTTACAGGTCACTTAAAATTTCTGTGATACAATCATGTCATCTCTAAATAAAGATAGTTTTACAGCTTCCTTTCAAATATTTATGACTTCCATATCTTTTTATTGCTTTATTACAATGATCTTGGTGGTCAAATACAAAGTTGCCTAGAAGTGGTATCCTTGTCTTGCTACTGATGTTAGGGAAAGAGCTTTTGGTATTTTGTCATTAAGTTTGATGTCAACTGAATCTTCTCCAAGTTTTACTATTTTTTATAAACTTTACATTAATTTTACACACCAGAAAACTACTTTGTAACTTTGGTTTTCTTATAAAATACATTTTTTTCTCTTTTATTGAAGTATCTGTATTTTCAACATACTTGGGATGGTTACACAGGTGATGAGAGAGACTAAGAAACCAATCAGGGATAGGTAGTTGGAGAGGAGATAAAAAGGTATAAGTTTGCAGAGACCACTTTATAGTTCAGAAGAATTATTGATCATATCCTTGCCAAGATCACTTATTAACATTTACTTAGGCAAGCCTAAAAGCTTCTCAATCCTCTCATGAACCCATATAAACACAAGTGCATTCATTCAAGCACATAAACAAAACTGTGTTAAGAACTAGAATAGCAGCTGAAGATATAAAGATTCCAACTCATATTAGTTCTTCCTAGGTAACTAATCTTCAGGGCCGTGGAGCTAAGTTGACTATTCCTTTCCTTGCCCAGATCTCCCTGACCCCCTTTCGATGTGGATAGCTCGCTTACTTGCTTCTGAAAATATAGAGAATAGCATTTACTACACAGAATGCAAACGTCAGTTCACTTCTCTGTCCCATTGATGGACTGAGCCTAGTGCCTAGTACAGTGTGGGGGGAAGTTGGACACAGCAAAAAACTGTTAAAGGAAAATTATTAAATGAATGAATAAAATGTCTTATATCCTTGAAAATATCTGAAAGAGATGAAACTTTTTGTAGGGGTTTTATTATGAGGCTAAAAGCTTCACAGAGGAAAAGAAACAAAAAAATATCTTGAAGTATGTTTGGGAAGTTTTAGACAGTGAAATAGTGAGTGGCAAAGGAATTCCAGTTAACTGAATAATGTTTGTCTAGCATTGAGAGGACATGTTTTGCCCTCCTTGGGGACATATGAAAATGCAAATAAAAATGAAATTTGTCATGCAGAAAAGCAATCACTTGCCTTCTTTTCAGATCCAATGAGGAGGAATTGTCCTGAACATGTTTCCTCAATTCCCAGAGGTCTGGTTTTTTATTTAAGAGTCTTGAGTGTAGCTAAGCAGCATTATTTTCAGCACAGTGTTTCATAACATCTATTTATCTATCATTCAATTAATCTACCCATCATCAACAGCTATCCTTATATGTTTATATCCATATCTATATAGCTTGTATTTACTCAACTCCTATCCCTCTGTTTTTAGTAGGGGAAACTGTAAAGCTAAAACACTGTATTTACAGATTTTTTTGCTGCTAGGATTCTGGATATCATTTAGGTTCTGCCAGTTAATTTCACTCACATAAGATGATCAGAAGAAAGGTAGAGGTGATTTTCCAGAGCTACTGGCTGGTAATAACAGTAAGCAAGGTTATTTATAGTTTTGCTGCAACAGAGTTCATCCGCCATTGTACAACTTCATGCAGGAACATATACATTTGGAACATAGACCTGTGCTGCACCAGCATGGCTAAGAGTGAACCTGAGGAGGGGCGGTGAAGGATTGAAGAAAAGACAGACAAGAGAATACAGCTGGGGCTCGGTGGATCTCACATGCCTGGATGAGGACACAAGAGACCCAGCCTACAAGCCAATGCTTTATTTTATAGTCTGATTAAAACAAGGGTAGATTAACATGTATACAAATGTTCTTGTTTTGGCAACACTTGCAGCATCTCCTATAGCCCATTAGCTACTTAGGAAGGAATTAGGGAAGGCTACAAGGTCAGGTTTAATTATGCTGGGAGAGCTCTGCCCTCCAGGCTGGGACTTGTTTGTGGCCCTGCCACAGGTCAGCCTGAGGCTTGACCCTAGACCCACTCCCTACAGACCCCAAATATGAAACTGAAGCAAATATGCTTCATATTCAAAGATCTGGAGGTGAGGGGAAAACAAGCAGAAAAAAGAGCAAGTACAAATGAAACCATTTTAATAAACCCAGTTATTCATAACTGGAAAGGAACAAAGGGAAGGCCACATTTTATAGGCATACCATTTGTGCAGCTTTGCCAGAAAGCTGCAATTTAAATGCATGTGTTACCAACTGGGGTTACAGGCTGGGACATTGGTTCTTCTCATTCTCGACACAGAAAAGATTTTAAAAAAATTCTTTATTGTTTAAAGTATTACATATGTCTCCTTTTTCCCCCATTGACCTCTTCCTGGCCACTCCCACCCCCAGCACATGCCCTCACCAGCCTAGTGTCTGTGTCCATTAGTTATGCTTATACCAGTATGCATGCATACAAGTCCTTTGGTTGATCACTTACCCTGCCTTCCCTCTGAGGTTAGACAGTCTGTTCGATGCTTCTCTGTCTCTGAATCTATATTTGTTCATCAGTTTATATTGTTCATTATATTCCACAAATGAGTGAGATCAAATGACATTTATCTTTCTCTGACTGGCTTATTCCGCTTAGCATAATGCTCTCCAATTTCATCCATGCTGTTGCAAATGGTAAGAGTTCTTTCTTTTTCACAGCAGCATAGTATTCCGTTGTGTAGATATACCACTGGTTTTTAATCCACTCATCTGCTGATGGGCACTTAGGCTGTTTCCAAATCTTAGCTATTGTAAATTGTGCTGCTATATAGGGATGCATATATCCTTTCTGATTGGTGTTTCTAGCTTCTTGGGATATATTCATAGAAGTGGGATTACTGGGTCAAATGGAAGTTCTATTTTTAATTTTTTGAGGAAACTCCATACTATTTTCCACAGTGTCTGCACCAGTCTGCATTCCAGCAGCAGTGCACAAGGTTTCCTTTTTCTCCACATCCTCGCCAGCACTTGTCGTTTGTTGATTTGTTGATGATAGCCATATTGACAGGTGTGAGAGGGTACCTCATTGTGGTTTTGATTTGCATCTCTTGGATGATTAGTGACTTTGAGCATGTTTTCATATCTCTCTTGGCCTTTTGTATGTCCACTTTCGAAAAGTGTCTATTTAGGTCCTTTGCCCATTTTTGATTGGATTGTTTATCTTCCTTTTGTTAAGATGTATGAGTTTCCTATAAATTTGGAGATTAGACCCTTATCGGATGACACAGATAAGATTTTAAGGTCAATGAAAATGGAAGTAAAGCAAAGTAGGGTTTATGGAAACTTTCATCTGCATTCAGGGATGATTGACAGAAATGATCTTTCTTCTGGGCATTCCTTTACCCACAATGCATACAGAAAACCCATGGGGAGTGGGATCAAAACCTAAGTGCAGATTTTATTATAATTATCCCAGGACCCTAGTAGGGTTACATTGAGATCATTTTGTTTTCCTCTGAATTTGCACCAAAAAATGGCTGACTCCAAACCCAGTTGCTGGCAGTCTGCTATCAGGCTGCTTGGCTGCCCATATAGAGGCGTTCTGAATGCTATGTTGGTTTGATCCCTGTTCAGGACCCCAAGGCAGGCCCCACCCCAACTGCTTATGTCTAACTTCCTACTAATAAGTGCACAATAAAGTCTTGATGAAATAGGGAAGGTATTGTCTGCTGTTGCCTCTTGGTTCAAGCTCCTGGCCTGAGGAGCTCTCCTGCTCCCGCACTTGCCCACATAGCGTTAGGCTATGTGGACCCCACACAATGGATGAATGGACTACATCTAGCCTGATGCTACTCCAGACCCAGATACTTGGGACAGATACTCTGGACACTGGCTTTGCTCCTAGCTCTGCTGAATCCCCAATATCATATCTTCCCGGGATTAAGGGAAGTAGGACTTTGGAAACCAAAGAATGTAATTCCATGCAAATAAAAATCACTCATATTCTCATGTGAGTATCAGAAAATTATTTTTCTCCAGATAGTGTAAGGTCCAGTGAGATCCCCCACTTCCACAGGTGGACACTCCACTCCTACAGGTACCATGAGTGCTGTGATATAAGGGCAGAAGGAAGCCAAAGTGGATGTGCTTCCTGAATAGGGGAGATGATGGAAGATGGAAATCAAATTATATGTAAAGCCTTGAAGTCCATGAGAACAATGGAATTTATTACTTAATTTGTAATGGAAATTTACTGGTAAATTCAAAGAAAAGGGTAATATGATCTGATATTTGTTAAAGAGAAATTCAGAGGCCCAAAATAGCATCATTCATGCTAAAAGCCCAATCTGGATTTAATATCTGACCTAATTCTGACCTAACTGTAGTTTGAATCTCTCCCAGAAATGTAATCTTAATAAACCAGTCTAAAATTTTCTGATTAAGCACCAGTAACCTGTTATATGAGTCCTCTCCATTCCCACAGAGAGAAGAGATAATCTGTATGATAAAAACTTTTGCCTTTCCCTCTCCCCAAAAGATGTCCTCCTCTAAAAATAAACATTTCTTTCCTTTTGTTAATAGCTCCTTTCCCCCACCCTTTTTCTTATAAAAACCTTACATTTCATACAACCTCCCAGAGTTGCTAGATGGGATGCTGCCTCATTCATGAACTGTTTAATAAAGCCAATTAGATCTTTAGGAGGATTTGTTTTTTAACATAATAAAAAGTTGGCTACTGATTAAAGGGGCTCTGTAGGGGGTCAACATAGGGGCCGGGAAACATGAGAATCATATAGATAAACAAAAACACAATTCACATTAAGGTTTTTGTTATGGAAATGTTAAGGTATTTGTAATCCAAAATGCATTTTATTTATATCTACTATTTTGAGGCATGATTACTGTCTGCATTTGAGTTTCTTCCAAATTTGGGATTTTCTAATAATTTTAGGATTTTTTTCATAATTGTATCCATTTAACTAAGATATAAATGATTTGGAGTAATTTGGTTTATAAGGTATTTCTCCAATGGAAATCCATACTTCCATAACTCCATTAACTGTGCTCAACCCAGACTTATAAGCAATAGATTTTGGATACCAGTATTTTTTCCTTCTGATATCAAATTCCTGAAGGAAAATACTTAATCTGATTTTCAAAATATGGACGTTTCAATGTTGAGTTTAGGATTAGAGTTGGAGCAACCAAAACAAAATGATACCATGACTCACCTATTGCATTGTGACAATATGTAAAATATGTAAAAAAGGTAAAAAATTTTTTCCTAACAACACTATGACTTAAATGAATGTTGGCAATAATAAATATTATGACCTGACATTTGGCAATTACAGGCAGATATTTTGGGGGGTCTGGGAATTATTAATTATGTTGAAAATGTATCTTACCCTCCCTCCATCTCTTAAAGTAGAAAGAAAAATGCATCTTAAAATCATAAACAAGCTACAAGGTATTAGAATGGCATATTGTAACAAGATAGACTGCCTCTCATAACAAAAAATATCGAGAGGAAATAGGAAGCTAATTATGAAGCACTGTTCTGTGGCATTTTCTGTGCTGTCATATTAAAAAAGCTTGACAGATAAAGTTAAATGGTGTGGCATGGCAAAGCAGGCAGTTAACTATCCTCGCCCCCCCTACCTCTCTTTCTGGAAGTTGCCCGCCAGTCAAGTTATTGATTGCTAATGAGAATAATGAATATTGCTAGCAAACCTGACAGAAACATCCTGATACATCATGCAATAATGAATAGCATGAACTTGTCAAAATGTATTCTTGAAACTTCAGTCCAGTAGGTCTTAATGACTGCAATCTATGTAATGAATTTTCATAGTGTGGCTTTTGAAAGTACAGAATACACTTATGATCTTTCTTCAGCTTTGTGGTATATGAGGTATGCTTTAAAACAGTGTTGTTAAGTGTCCTATCACATGATTAGTCTTATTATCAAGATATATGCAGGACTATAGTTGTCATATAAATACATTATTCAAATGAGTTATGTGTTTTATTGTTGTGTCAATCTATCTTTTTTGGTTTTGAGGCGATTCTCCACATCTAATGATTCTTGGTGATTTCTTTTCATACTTATAAGTTAGGCATTAAATGTTGACAGAAAGCTCAGATGTATGGACTGATTTGTCCACCGACAGGCCTTTAAATGCACTGTGCAAAATGAGACCAGGCTGCTTTATGTGGAGGATTAATTCCCGTCTCCATTTTGACCAAAATCTGTATCTTAGGCTTTTTTCT
Organism: Myotis lucifugus; assembly: GCF_000147115.1. Lineage (NCBI taxonomy): Eukaryota > Metazoa > Chordata > Mammalia > Chiroptera > Vespertilionidae > Myotis > Myotis lucifugus. Next base: position 85,230 of record NW_005871804.1, on the reverse strand, counting down.
CTTGGATTGGTCAGTTTCCTGAAGAGGACTCCAAGTTTGGCCTCATGTGGTTTGTGAGTTTAAGGGGTAGAAAGGGAGTTTAACAAAGTGAGGCACTTCTTCCCACCTTCAGCAGGCTTTAGTGGGCCCCAAAATAGAGTTTCTCTTTTTCACCTTTCCTAGGAAGTGAATTTCCTTTTCCAACAGGATTACAGGAGGACAATCCCTCCGCTAGCTAGTGACAGGGATACCGATTCCCTTCATACATTTTCAAACAGTCCTCTTTACAGCATCTCTCCCTTGCACATATACTTTCAGAGAGATGCTGTTGTAATGTACCCCGCGAATCACAGAAGGACGCCTCAAGAAGTTGAATTAAAGAGTCACATTTATTGCAATCCAGGACTATGAGGGGCCATTCCCAAATCTCATAGTAGCCATTTGGTCACAGTTCCAGGATTATATAGGCAAAAAATCACAAAGGTATTGATTACATCTCAGGGTTTGGAATGAGGCACCTGGCTCGCAAAAAAGCAGATTACAGAAGCAGAATTAAGCATGTTAATTACAGTTTCAGGTCTCGGGGTCACTGAATTGACAGAAATACATTATCTAGAGCCCTCGGGTCTCCTGACCACTGAGTTGTCAGGACAATTTAGAGTAATTGTGCTGTTCTGGTCTCGGGACCACTAAGTCAGCTGGAACGCACCACCTGTGGCCACTAAAACAATTTAGGGTAATTGTGCTGTCCTGTTTCCCAGGTACAGAAGAATGTGCTTCAATAACCAGTAAGATCACAATCAATGGGATAGTCACGTTACAATCAATAAGGCATTCAATTGAATGGGATGACTTATACAATTTAGAAAATCAAAGTAACCTTTCCATTGTTAAACAAAGCAAATAAGTACCATACTTCAATGCAATGGTCCCAAATCACTGAAAATTTTCAGGGAATTCTGTGGAAGGAATCTACAGGATTCTTGGACTATACTTCACCCACTCCTAGCCATTAACTTGGAATTTATCAGACAGAGGGATGTATGTAAACACTGTCATTGATTATTGGTACATCTACTTTTCTTCTTGCAAACTTCATTGGCATTTCTTATATGGGGTTATCTCTGCTTCTTATATCTAGCCTTGTGGATATGTTATTTTTTATATCTATTCAATTTTGTTTTATTGGAATTACAGGAGTAGAGATAATCCTATGTATCCAATTTAAAAGTTTAACTTAACATTTTCAATTTTGTAATATTAACAAATTATCTAGAAACTCATTTATTTATAATTTAACATCTTAACAATTTACCCTTTTCACTTATATTAGTGTACAAAAACATATCCAATATGTGTATCTTTAGTTTTTGTCCTGAAATTTTAAAATATTTGTTTTTAACTTGAACATTTATAACTATAACATATTCATTAATATTTATATTAATAAAATTGTCTAATGATCTCAAAATAATATCTCCTTGAATTTATTTCATTCTCTCTACCAACTGTGCCTATTTTACCATTTAATACTATTGCAAGTTTATCTTTTTATCTCTTTTAAGTATTCTGTGGTTTTATGTGTTACTTAAGAAAAACTGATGGTATTTCACTTTCAATTTATAAGTTTAAATCTTTTCTATTAAGTTTTATAGCAAATATACTTATTTCTAATTTCAATGCCCTTATGTTTTTATATTTTTGTTTCCTTGATATTTCTTTCCATTATGATCTCTTCTTTTTTGTTGGCTTTCATGCTTTTAAATGATGTACCAGGTAAATATCCTTTTAGAATCCTATTTAAAGTGCATTTATCAAATACTTTTAAATGATGTGGCCTGTAGACATCTTTCTTTTAGAATCCTAGATAAAGTGCATTTATCAAGGGCATGCTATATCAATATATTATAGTGATTAAATAATTATATTTGCAGCATGATCAATATTCCCATATTGATATATTATTATCCCTGCAACCTTAATTACATCACTTATCTTCCCTGATCCACATTTTTCTCTTCTGTAAAATGAATATCATAATAGGTGATTTAGGAGTGTCACAGCATGATGAGACTACCACTGACTAACTGCAATAAAAAGACTCAGCTAAATGTATTTCGTGTTATATTAAGCAAGAGCTATGCCAGTTAGGTGCAATCTCTCTGAATCTGAGAATAGACTTCTCATCGTGTATATATTTTTAGAAAGTGTAGGATTTAGAGATTGTGAACTTTCAAAAGCATTAGTGGGATGATATCATCCACAGACACATGATCACTAAAATAGGACTTTTGCTAATTGGTTGGCACTCAGAGGTGTACCTAGTGGAGAGAGTCTGTGATTGGCTAACTTTAATAAAGAGGAGCTGTAATTGACAGGTTGGTGTGCAAAAGCGTGCGTAGCAAGGACGTATTTTGCTTATTGAATAAATAGGCTTAAAAAGGGGTTTGGATTGCCACTTGTATCATGATTATAAGGCAATCTTTTTCTAGAAGTGTAGGAACTTTCTTTTTCTAAATCAAAGACTATATAGAGGAATAAGTACAATGTATGTTTCATTTTAGTACTGAGTGTATTATAGTTACTATTGTCATTAATATTATACTTAATTTTAAATAAAAATATAAAAATTTAGCAAAAACTTTCCTATTATGTCTCTATATTATGAAATTATCTTCTGAGGAAACTTCTACTACAATGAACTTTCTCCTACTCCAAAGTTTATATTTGTGTTATTCTCTACGAGTATAAAACATAAAGTATTAATATTCTATACTTTCTGTCTACAGTGAGTGTTCTTTATTTTTAATTTATTCCTACAATGGACTTTTATTGGATGCCAATAATGTGACTATGTGCCTTATATATCTCCTCAGCAAAGAGCAAAATACACACACGTGCGCACACACACACAGAGTTGGAGAGGAGGAGGAAGAAAGAATGTAGTATCCAAAATAGAAAACATATAACAAGTAATTCATTCTTTAATATTGTAATGAGTGCTAAAATGAAATGTATCTTATTGTGAGTTTTGGGGAACAGGATCACTGAGAACACCATTTCAACTTAGACATAAAGTATGAGTAGGAGTTAACTAAGAAACGGATGGGTGATTGGCAGTAAATCAATTATCCCAGTAGGGAAAGGGAGCAATACTTGTGTTATGTAAAGATCACATTCAAGTCACTGAAAACCAGCCAGTGTGAGTATATACTGAGAGTGGGAAAATGATAAAAACAATGTTGGGGTAATTGAAAGAGTCTTAGAATTTACCCCAAGACAATGATATGACACAAAATGTATAGTGTGAGAATTATGTCAATAAAACTTACACTGAACTGAGCAGGTTGTTAAGTGGTGAATGAATAGTAAGGAAGTAAGAGAGGACTTGTGGCTAGTGAGGAGGCTGTTTTTTTATAGTCATGTCGAGAATAGGTGCACACTTTTACTGGTGGTTTGACCTGAAGATGGTGTGGTGTGGAGCATTCAACATCTATCTTGAAAGCAGAGTTTAAGGGATTTAGTGTGTAGAAATTTGGAAGAGCATGACTTACCCAGTAATTATAGCTGCAAGCAAACTGCGGTAGCAATAGCCAATAAGAATTTTTTTTTTTAATCTGAGAACAATCAAGTTATCTACTGAAAAACTTTCAATACTTTCCCTCCCATGATTTAACTGTAAATCAAGATAGTGGTTTTAACTGTTTCCCTAAAAATACTTTTTTGGGTTATCTGGTTCTATTGCTGATAAACCCTGATAAAACAATAATTTCACTTGAAATATTTTAATCTCTCTTTCCATGGCTCCTGAAAAACACTGTCCTTGCATGAAAACAGAATCTTACAAACTAGAAATCAGCTTTCAGCCAGTCTTTGCCTCATCTAAAAATTGATTACCAATGAAAAAAAGATAGAAGTGGGAATCAAATCGTGTGCAGTACAACAATCTTGACCATAAGGTAACATAAGCTATAAATTATTTTGGCTTTTTTAAAAAATTTCAGTGTGTGATCAATAGAACATAATGTATTCTAATTTATAGAATTATAATTTAATCAGAAAAGCATTAAATGATCATTTACATTTTTAGAGTTATTGCAGCTGGAATTGATTTAAACTATGAAAATTTTGACATATTCAGGATGACCCCAATTATTTTACATATATATATATATATATATATATATATATATATATATATATACACACACTAGAGGCCCATTGCAAGAATAGGGCTTCCTGCAGCCGGAGCGAAGCAAAAAAGGGAGCGAAGCCCGCCCTAGGTGGGCTTCGCCCCCTTTCTCGGCGGCCTTCGCTTCCCTTCCATGTCCTCTGCCTCGGCTCCACTCTTGTCTCCACTGCCTCAGCTCCCTCCCTTTCTG
>NW_005871804.1:0-80758 GCF_000147115.1 Myotis lucifugus | reverse complement strand
TTTGGTTCCATCCACCAAAAGGGGGGGGTTACAAACAAATATTTGGTAATACGCAGTACAATCGGCCCGAGTTTACACGTTTCCCGCACTCCACCGCAAATCTATATGAACCGAGTTAAAGACGGCTCCCGCGGAGTACGCGCAATTCACGCGAGCCGACTTAACTCGTTTCCCGCACTCCAAGTGATAAGTGTAAAATTAGCTGTTGTGAATACAATAATCTGTTGTTTATTATGAGTATCAAAGAAATTCTGAAGTAGTATAAGTATCCATTCCTGGAAATGGGACTGCTAAGAGAGTCAGTATTATTCAGTATTTTTTCATCCCAGTTTTTAGTCCTGGAAATCATTTATCTGTTTTCTGCAAATTCCTTAGAGTCACAATATATTCCTGGCCTTAGTTTAAGCAACCATTCTTACAATGGAGGGGCACGTTTCTCTAGTTGTAATACTGTTTATATCTTGCTAACTAATACTAAATGATCCCATCTTTTCCTAATTGCATGCTAATATGTATTGTCTATTTCCCCAAGCATTTTCTTGAAGGCAACTTGAGTCTTGGGAAACTTGCATTTTAGCATTCAGGATCAGGTTTTGCTTTGTTTTCTTTGTGCACAAACTTTGTCAGTGTGAGTAAAAATGATTCATCAGGACATAAAATAAATAAAAGAGAATCCACAAAGAAATAAACAACACATGCTGCAGGATGCAGTCAGATCAGACCAGCACAGTAGACTCTGTTGACTGGTTGGTTTGTGGTGTGGTTTACTAGTGCTCTTTGATCCGTAGTGTACTGTGCAGCTGCTGCTGTTGCTCTCCTACATGAGGACCTTTCGTTGGCAGTATGAGAATTGAAAATAAACACAAAGAGCAAATTTTTTTTCAGCATGTTGCTACTGCTTTGTTTGTTTTTAAAGCAAAGAATCTTAAAAACATATTGAGTATTAATAAACCAAAATAGTGAGAGAAAACAACACTAAATAGGATAGATTATAAATAGAGAGGTAGCGTGACATACATAGATTACTCAAACATGAGAACACAATAATAAATTTCAGTGAATTTTATCATTTTACTTTGCCCCACTAATGAACAGGAGAATATGTTTCTAGATGCAGATGAAAACAATTTGATATTAAAGATGCATGTATGGTGGGAGATATCTAATTGTAAAGACTCGTTTGCATAAGTAGCTTTTTCCCTAAATTTTTGTTGTACTATACAGAATTAAATGTCTCAGATGTTGAACTTCTTGAGAGGCATATCTTAGTCATAAAAATATTCCATGAGGGCTAAGTGTAAGCCAACCAATTAGCAAAACTAAGAGTTTTAGTTATGATGGACAGCATTCCTGACCGCCTTATTTTATTTGAGCACAGACTATTATTTTCCAATTTAATGTTTGGCCTCATTGAGACATAATTAGATAATAAATAGATAAATAATTAGACAAAGGGTCGAGAACAGATAATACAAGGAAAACTAAATAGTAACAATGCAATGGTTATAGAATTAAAATTTTGGGTTTACTTTTTGTGTCGAGGTATGTACTAGTATGCTTTTATTCTTTTGTATCCACTGTAGCTAAGGGGCTAAAGGAAGAGCACAGAATTTGGATAGACTACTATTTACTCCCTCTCTATGTTTCTAACATTTTTAATATCATCAATATACATTGTAAGTGGTCTTTATTTGAGCACCTGATAGCTACATGGTTTTGCTCCAAAAGATTTTTTTGCTCATCCACTTATTTAAGAACACATAATGAATGAGGCGTAAAGAACATTATTTTCCACCTCTTTATATAAAACTCTAACATAAACGAATTCCCTAAATAGTGCTGGTCATATTGCTAAGAACCACATCCTCAATTAATATATAGTGAAATGTTGGAAGTCTCTACATGTACTCCATATAAATGACAAATATCTATAATAATAAAAGCATAATATGCTAATGAGACCAGACAGCAGAACAACCTTCCAGACGACCTTCCAGATGAAGCCGGGGCTGCGAGGGAAGCCTGGATCCCAGGTGCCGGAGGAAAGCCGGTGCCAGCAGCCAGGGGAAGAAGGAAGGCCTACTCTTTTTCGTGCATCGGGCCTGTAGTAGTTATATATTGGGGAAGATCTGGATTTCTTTTAAAAGCAGGAAAATGAGAAGGATCACACAATGTATTGCAGAATCATGTCTAATTGCAATTAAATGAATAATCAATAAGAGTCAATAAGAAAAAAATTATTAGTTTACTACCAATGCATTTTTCTATAATGAATTCTTCTAATGCAATTATAAAAGGAAAGTTGTTTTTTCCATTTTTTTCCAAATTAAAAGTTCATTAAATGAGGGCCTTGTTAAATAAAAAAAAATTCATCTAACTTCACCATATATCTCATTACAACAGAGTCAACTGAAAAGAAAATTAATAGAAAAATATTTTGGCTAAATTGAAAAAACTTAGCCTGTACTATAGAAATGCACTGTGTTGCTATAATGTGAGATTTATTATTATTTATCATTTGTTGTAGCCACACAAAAGGCATAAAGAAGACATGCCCTTGCCCTGGGGGCCTACAATCTTAGGAAGGTAAGTTTAGCAAGCGAAGTAGTTGAAAAAGGAATTGCTGCACATGAAACTTTTATTCCCATTCTCCCTTTATCTTAACCATCTGTTAAAACAGCAATTTGAAACATAGCACTGCTTTACAGGAATGATCAGTTAGCTAGAGACTTTCATGCTGTAGGTACTAGAAGTTTGTATTTAGAAAAAAGGGTACCTTTGGGCTACAAAAAAGCATTAGTGAGTCATTATTTCAGAAGGCAAGATTTTATGGTACTAAATTATTTTCTGTAACTTTGAATGACTCTGAAATACACAACTGATCACTGTGGCTATAATATTTCAGTTTCATTGGAGACATTGCTCCACATATGAAAATTGAATACAACTGCATAGATTGCACCCAGAGAAAAGAATACTGAAAATTGCTAGTGAGACCAGGAGTCAGTATGAAATAAGAAAGAGAAAAAAAAATCATGGAGAAAGTGGCACTTGGAGAAGAACTGGGAGAGAAATTACTGAGGTGTGTTTGTGGGAAAATGAACAGACTTACCTGGGTATGATGAAAGGACAATTTTGGAGAGAAATGGGAAATAAATTTGGAATGCCAAAGAGTAATAACATGGAGTATCCTAGAACCAGGGCAATGAAATTAGGGGCAACTCCTCTTACCCCTCTCATTCTCAAAAGAATGGTTAAGTAACATATTTAAGGTAGCAACAAGAGTTAATCTCATATTAAAATAAATTGATTTTCCTTGAGTGTCAGATTTCTTAGTTTAATATCTTCAAAAAAATTTAGGTGAATTTGATATGAGTTAGATAAATCCTATTTTAGCACAATTTGAATTGAAAGGGCAGCAAAATATTCTTTGGCTAAAACAGAATAATAGAGGTTATGCTCAAATAAAGATACCTAATTGATTTGATCTACCCAGAAACACACAAAAGCATACATGCACACACAAAACAACTTAAGTATATGAGATGTTTTATTAAAGGGACTAACCAATTGGTAAATTGCATTATAAAAAACAACTTCATATGATTTTCTTTAAGTATATGAAATTGGTATAACTAGATATAAGTAATATGCTGATAGTATGATTTATATATCTATATATAATTATATATAAGTGAAATAGATTAGTATTGCACAGCCTATTCCTGTAATAAGTCTATATACTATATTAATAAGATTTTTTTCTGAGACAGGCAATCCTAATTGCAAAACTCAGTCATTTGCTACCTTTGTGTGTTTATTTTCTTAATTTTTATTTGGGGATTGTAATAGATAATACTCGGTAAGACTCAATTCAGATGAAATACATTCATGTATGTAAATCTACCTGATTACTTATCTTCTTGAATTATTTCCTAGTTGTTTTGTATTTGTGAATCTTGTCTTCATGCTTGATATTTAGGTTTTTAGTATTTATAAACTATATCTTGTCACTTTTCATTGTCCAGAAGTGGGAAAAAAATCCTTGTGAAGCATATTTTTCAGTAGGAGACACAAACAAAAAAGTAGATATGTAACAAAGGTTTTTACTTAAGCCTGATGTAGGTAATTGTGCAAACTATAAAGTAAGGTTTATAGAAAAACAAAGTTTTGCTAAAAATTCATGGTAGTAACTTTTGAGGAGAGTCTACCTAGATAAGATGGATATAGAAGTCCTCTCTGAGACTCTATAATACAAGGCTAATATGCAAATTGACCAAACGGTGGAACGACCAGTTGCTATAACACACACTGACCACCAGGGGGCAGACGCTCAATTCAGGAGCTGCCCCCTGGTGGTCAGTGCACCAGAAGCCAGGCTCACACATGGCAATTGTGGCAGTGGTGGTGGCAGCCTCACCCACCTCCCCAGCAGTGTTAAGGATGTCTGACTGCCGGCTTAGGCCTGCTCCCCCGGACATACCCCGAGGGCTCCCGGACTGTGAGAGAGTGCAGGCAGGGCTGAGAGACACCCCTCCAAGTGCACAAATTTTGTGCACCGGGCCTCTAGCACTTGTATACAGAGAAAGAGCATTGGTGCTATGAAGGAACTGAAAAGCTGTAACTTAGTTTAGAAAGATTATGATGAAAGTGACTAGATGTGCTCTATAGTTTTTATTTCTGCATTTTTCCTGAAGACATCTTGATTTTTCCATTTTCAAATTTGCCCTTTCCCATCCTCACCCATGAAATTTGGAAGCATTTACCCCACCTAAACTTCCAGGGATAGACAATGTATATCTTAAACCAATCATTATATTCCATTATTCTGTTCATGGAGATTATTTCAGGAAGTATATGACCTTGTTTGGCTGAATATTATTCCACTAGACTAGAGGCTCAGTGCATGAATTTGTGCACCAGTGGGGTTCCTCAGCCTGGCCTGTGGGATCGAGCTGAAACCTGCTCTCTGACATCTCCTGAGCAGTCCCAGATTGTGAGAGGGTGCAGGCCAGGCCAAGGGACCCTACCAGTGCATGATCGGGGCCGGGGAGGAACATGGGAGATTGGCCAGCTGGGGAGGGACAGTGGGAGGGCTGCCCATCTCTCTCAATCCTGATCATCTGGACCCCAGCAGCAAGCTAAATTACCAGTCATAGCATCTCCCTAGTGGTCAATGTCAATGCATGTCATAGCGACTGGTCGACTGTCTGCCCCCTAGTGGTCAGTGCATGTCATAGTGAGTGGTTGAGTGGCCTTAGCATATCATTAGCATATTATGCTTTGATTGGTTGAACAGATGACTGGACAACCGGAAACTTAGCATATTAGGCTTTTATTATATACTAGAGGCCCAGTGCCCGAATTTGTGCATGGGTGGGGTCCCTCTGGGTGGCCTGCAGGGATTGGGCCGAAACCCACAGTCCAGCACTGCCTGCAGCTCCTACCTGCCACTCCCACTCATCCCAGCCCCATTGTGCCTGCCGTGGGCTCGCACCCAATCAGTCCTGATTGGGAGAGGCTCATGCTGCCACAGCAGCACTCGCCAGTCAAGAGTCCTGCGTCTTGCACCCTCCCATGGGGAGTAGCCTGCAAAATCAGGTTGAAACCGGCTCTCTGACATCCCCCAAGGGGTCCTGGATTGCAAGAGGGCGCAGGCCAGGATGAAGGACCCCACCTGTAAATGATGAGGCCAAGGAGGGACCGTAGGGGCTCCAGGGTGTGTCTGGCCCATCATGCTCAGTCCTGATCGGCTGGACCCCAGCAGCAAGCTAACCTACTGGTCGAAGCATCTGCCCCCTGGTGGTCAGTGCACGTCATAGTGACTGGTTGACCGGTCAACTGTCTGCCCCTGGTGGTCAGTTCACATCATAGCAACTGGTTAACTAGTTGACTGCCCCCTGGTGATCAGTGCACTTCATAGTGAGCGGTTTTGCAGCCTTAGCATATCATTAGAATATCATGCTTTGATTGGTTGTTTGGTTGTTCTACTGTTTGGTCTATTTGCATATTACCCTTTTATTATATAGGAGGATTTTGTGTGTGCACGTGAGCATGTGTGTATACCACATTTGGTTCATCAATTCTTCCACTGATGGATACTTAGATTGTTTCTATATCTTTGTAATTACTGTGAATAATGCTGCAATGAACATGGGTGTGCAGATATCTTTTGGAATTCATGTTTTCTCTTCCTTCAGAAAAAATACTCCAAATTGGAATTGCTGGATCTCATAGTTCTATTTTTTTATTTTTGGGGAAGCTCCCATACTATTTTTCATAGTGGCTGCATTAACATATATTCCCATCAACAGTGCACAAGGGTTACCTTCTCTCGACATAATCAAAAATAATTATTTCTTGTGTTTTTCATAATAACCATTCTAACAGATGTCCAGTAATATCTAATTATTGTTTTGATTTGCATTTTTCTGATGTTTTGTGCTATATAGCATTTTTTTGTCATATTCCTGTTAGCCATTTGTATGTCTGCTATGGAAAATTATCATATATTCAGGTTCTTTGACCTTTTTTAAGAAATCAGATTTTTTTTTATCCTATTGAGTTGTCCCAGTGTGTTATATGTTTTGGATATCAACGTTTATTAGATAAATAGTTTGCAAATATTTTCTCCCATTTCATAGGCTGCCTTCTCATTATGATGACTGTTTCCTTTTTCATGCAGACGTTTTTTAGTTTTATGTAGTCCCACTTGTTATTTTTCCTTTCTTGCCTTTGCTTTTGGTATCATACTCAAAATCTATGTTATAAAAAGCCAGTGATTGTAACGGGGTAATGACCAAATGATCGGTCACCAGGAGGTGCATTGATGGGTCTTGTGGTGCGGCGGGTCTGGGTCTCGCACGATAGTGCGCGCTGGGCCTCTAGTAGTAGTATTAGTAGTAATAATAATAATAATAATAGTAATAACAATAAATAATTGCCAAAGCTAAAGTTAAGGAGATTTTCCCCTATGCATTTATTTTTCCTAAGATTTTTATGGTTTGAAGTCTTGCATTTAAGTTTTTAATTCATTTTGAGGTTATCTTATTGAATCAGGACTATTGCTCCTTGCACTCTGGTTTCTGTATTTTGCTGATGGAAGGAACAGACAGGAGACCAAGTATACTTTTCCCCCTAGTGCTCTCTGATATTGCATATTTTATAAGGATCCATTTATCTTCCAATAACTGCAACTCCTAAAAAGGGTCTGTTTTCCAGACTTGATTTTTCCTAGGTTCCAATAACACAATTCCTTTTGCCTTCTGCCTAAAGAAGTAATGAAGTTCCTTGGCTTATAATCATAGGCACCTCACCAATCTTGGTTTGTTCTTTTGATCCTAACCATGAATCTTTATATTAAATGGCTTTTTATTTTCAATAATTGTGAATATTATATAAACAGGTAATTATTTATCCTCGCTGATTTTAGTCATTTTTGTTTCTATTTTAAGATTATTGATATGAAACTCTTATGATTGTTTTATTATTTAAAAAGTAAATTGTCTTAATTTTATCTTTCATTTTTGTAATATTGATTTTTTCTCCCCTTTCTTAGTGCATCCAAATTTCTATATAGCTGTTTCATTTATAATGAAACATTTTCTAATAAAAATACTTTAGTTCTATTGATGAGTTATGTCTTTAGTTTCCTTCATGTCAATATATGTCCCTATATTAATTTATACATTTCTTCAATTTTAAGATTTTGTTATATTTTTCTAACTTCTTGAATTAATGCCTTTGCCAAGTTATTTTTTCCATATTTTTCAATAAACATTTAAGTTTAAATATTTCCACACAAGCTTTGCAATATAGTTTAATTTATTTCTAGGCATTTCAAGATCAATTTTGATTTCATTTTTATATTAGAAACATAATTGGGTTTTTGCCTATTTCTTGCATTAAAGATCTGATTGGGAACAGTCCTTCATGGACCTCATGGTCTCCAGAAAGTCCTCAAAGAGCTGGATGTCCTCCTCTGGGATGAAGGGCCTCGGACCCAGCAGCAGGACCTCACAGCAGGTTGAAGGCGAGCTGGTGGGTGAAGCCCCTCTGTGGTACCCACGCAGCAGCACAGCGCAGCCACTGGCTGGACGTCCTCAGAGGAGAGCCTTGGGTGTAGAGTCAGCACGTCGTCCTGCAGACTCTGGACCGGGGGTCCCGGCACTGGGCGGACTGTCCTGCAGACTCTGGACCGGGGGTCCCGGCACTGGGCGGACTGTCCTGCAGACTCTGGACCGGGGGTCCCGGCTCTGGGCGGACTGTCCTGCAGACTCTGGACCGGGGGTCCCGGCTCTGGGCGGACTGTCCTGCAGACGCTGGGCGGAGGGTCCCGGCACTGGGCGGACTGTCCTGCAGATGCTGGGCGGAGGGTCCTGGCACTGGGCAGACTGTTCAGGCTCAAAGCAATATTTTCCAGCAAAAGGACCGGGGCCAGACTCCGCCTCCGTGCACACCTTCAGGGGAGGAGAAAGCGCTGGCTTCATCTCATAGGGCTTCTTGTTGTCCACTTTTGTGGGTGAGTCATTCACTTTTAGTGAAGGGACAGATGGTGGGTGGGTGTAAAGGACCCCAAAAAGTCGATGGTGGGCTCCATGTAAACGATCTGGAAGGCGTGGCAGAGCTGGGAACACAGCGGTTCTGCAGGGACTCGGTTCTCCGAGGCAGGATCAGCGGGCAGCGCACCTCCGCAGGCCCCAGGCCTCTCTCGGACTGGACCACTGCCCTGAGCCCCTGAGGCTGTCTGCTCGCAGGCTCTGCTGGGGCAATACCAGTGTCCTGGGACGCATCAGGAACACAGGTGCATCATGGAAACAGGGGAGGGCAGCACTGTATGATGGGGACCCTGAGGTGGTGTCTGCCCATCACTTGAGGCCAGTTTAATGTTTGCAGCAGGCGGGTCACAGCCTTGTGCTCCCGGGTCAAGTGTCTGGGGATGGATGTGGAGGAAGTGCAGAAAGTCGTCCCCACTGGAGGCATTCAGGTATCCCAGGATGTCCCTTGACTGACCTAGTACTTCACTTTCTTCCCAATACAGTCGCTAGATAGAGTCTAGTGGGCTCCACACGCTCAGGGAACAGCGCCCACAGTGTGCAGAGGACGCCTCTCTGTCACCTGTGCCTGAGATTTCTTCACTCGTTTCACCTTTTAGCAGCACTCGTTTAAATGGCGACACAATGCCAGGCTGCTTGCCCATTTGCCAGCCTTACCATGTCAGTGCGTGCAGCCCCGTCTCAAAAGCGAGTGAGGTTATTTTAAATTTAATTCACCAAATTTTAATGCATTAACCATGTCTCAATTCATTCAGCATTTAATCTTGGCTTTATTATAAGGAGAGCTACTTTTAGAGCTCATATATACAAAACATAGTTAATAGCTGTTTGCATATTTTGGTAGTTTATAAAAACTTCACATTTTAGGTATAGAGTTTTAATCTATTTCTGACCATTATAAAATAACACACTTTTGCATGCAAACAAGTTTTGCTAACAATCTTAAAAGGTATTCTTACATATCAATATTTCTCATGATAAATTTCAAATATGTATTTTTATGTTAAAACATAGTATGTAGAAGTTTACATAACACTTTATTCTCCAAAACAATTGATAAATTAATATATTTGGTACTAAAACTGAAGTTCCAAATGTCTCAACTTACTTGCAGAAATAGTATTATTTTATACAAGAAAATAAGCAAAATTTCCTCTTCCACTAACGTCCCTCTCTAACCAAGTCTAGAAAACGGAGGAAAGATAAGGAACTATTTAAATAAAATAATTCAGGTAATTAAAAATTATGTTAACATGTTAGAGTTCATATAGACCGTAGTACTTCATATTTTTTTACCATTAATACTTTTAGCTCATGAAAATATATTTTATTCATTTATTTTTATTATTATTAAATTTATTTGGGTGACATTGGTTTGTATATGATACAGGCTTCAAGTGTACATTTCTATGATATATGATCTGTAAAAAACATTTAAATACACACCAGGTATGCTCAGTGGTTAGAATGCCTTGGGTTTGATTCTCGGTCAAGAGAGGCAATTGAGACACATCTATGTTTCTATCTCCCACTCCCTCCCTCCCTTCCACTCTCTCTAAAAAATAAAAAATAAAAAATATCCCCTGAGTGAGGATTAACAAAAAACAACAAAAAATTTAAAGACCCAATGATTACTTTTTTTTCTCTTCTATGTAATTTTGATTAAATTTTTAATGAAAATTATAAAGATGCATTCATCTCTAAACAATAATATATTACCTAATATTGAGAATGATGCTTACAATAAAATTGCAAAAATATATAATTAAAATTGTAATAAATTATGTCAGACAGTACATATTTGTACAACTTAGGACTGTCTTTGAATAACTATGTCCAAGAGTAGCGCCTCATTGCACATTACACATATTTGTGTCATTCCAAATCCTTCTCATTCCAAATCATTTTTGTGATATTATTGACACACTACCAAAAATTTACTGTTTTTGAGTAATTCTTTAGTTTTATTTATTTTGCTGTGATTGTATATCAATGAAAATTTTCCTCGTGTTATATATACTCTATGCAGTATTTTATTCAAATGCACAAAATAATTATAAATTTTATTATTTTAATATTGGAAAATTACTTGAACTACTTTAAATAATTTTACAGAAATATGTAATTTCAAAACATTTTTCCAAGTCTACAATTTTGCTTTAGTAACTTCACTATAATCATAATAGTAAAAGTATGCTTTGATATTTATAACAGAAATGTTATTCTTCTTTATGAATTATATTAATAAAAAGGCAAAATGGATCTGAACAGATGCTTACAAAGATAATTCATAAAGCTGTCATGTTTATAAATAAATTTAGAATATTTGCAATCAAATGCATAATTTTTCTTTCAAAATTAGAATAGGTATATCATTCAGCAAATCTACATTAAGTTTTTAGTGATATAGAGAATTACATAAAGATATTTTTCAGAGTATTGTTACATATACCAAATGGAAATCAGTGATTATAAACAGTATGGAAATTCTCATTGTATTACATTTTTGTATTTAAACTCTCCAAATGTTACTACCTTATAAATACTGCTAATTCATCTCAATACGTCAATCTATTTGATTACTAACCATTTAAAAGTGTTTGGGGTTAATTTTTTTATTTTCCTTGCAATTCCGCATACTAAAATAACAAATACAAGAGTTCAAAGATAATATATGGGTTTGGAAACATTTTTCAGAGGAACCTATTCTGAGAATCAGACCACTGAATGCTCCACACTGTCTAAAAATAATGCTAATGGCTAAATGTAATCCAGGTGTTTTGTTTGTTTGTTTTAATTCTGAATCTTCAGCACAATTAAAACCTGTTTGTATGAACGAGAGACAAAAATGATGAAAAGTCGAAACTGAATAAACATCTAGAAAATTCAAATTTCTGTTGCCACATATTTTAGATAATTTCAAGTTTGAAATATTTTTTGTAATCTCTGTTGATATCCTTCTTGAGTTAGTCTCCACAAGGATTCATAAGCCTAAAAGATTCATTTTAATTGTGATGACATTTTCCCACCATGAGCTAGTCCATTAAAATCACATTGAATGAGATTGCAGGTAAAGTGCTCAGCTGTTGGTTAATTCTCAAGCCTAGATAAAACCATTTAGCTCCAAATATCCTGCTATGATTCAAAGTAACTATCTAAAACACTAGTCAGTGAAATGTGAAGCTTTTAAGTGCTTTTCTTGAGGGCTTGGCTTGATATCTAGCACAGTAATATATTTTCACTTTGGAAGAACATTCAGAATAAAATTATAGAAAAATATATTTCCTTTTTTATTTGTGGTAATAAATCTATTCAGCAATCAAGAATTTAATATTATAGTTTACTTCAATCTTTATTTTTGCTAGTAAAAAGGCAAGATCTTTAAAGTCCTATTTTTATTTCCTAAATACCGATTTCCTAGAGAGCCCATCATTTTTCAATGATAAAGTAGTTCACATTGATAGACATTCATATAAATGTATCATATTTGAGAACACTATTCATACTACATAGAAGGGTGCTCTAATATCTAGATTAGAACATTTCTCATCCATGAAGAACAGTATATCCCAAAATGTCTCATTACACTGAGTCTTATTGTTAATTAACTGTATATTAATCAGTTTTACAAACATGTTGTTACATAAAAATATATTTTTATTATGTTTACAATGCACTATTACATAAAGCATACAGTAAGTATGGAACAAAAGCATGATTTTTGAAGATGTAGTTTATTTGCAAACTTCAATGCATATTTTCTTGGTAAACTTTGTCAAAACTATTTTCTCCTTGAGCATCAATTTCTTCATCTAAAAAGGAGAATACTCCTACTATATAGGAATATTTTAAGAATAGGTTTCCCATTTTACAAACCATAAGATGTTACAATAATATCAGTGAAGTTCATGAAAGAAATTACATACAAAAATAAAAGGAAAGTATTGTCCGACTATAACGACAACATTCATTGAATCCAGTTATAGATGGTTGATGAATTACATCAATGTTTCAATCTTGATACATAAACCAATTAAAATGTATTCATAGACATCTTCCATCATGGTTTTACAGATCTGGAAGAACCAAACTCATAGAAACAGAGATCAGGATGGTGGTTTCCAGGGGGTGAGGGGTAGTGGAATGGAGTGAAAGTGGTTAAAAGGTAAAACTTCCAGTAATAGGATAAATAAGTCCTAGGGATGAAATGTATTGCATGATGAATATAGATAACAATAATCTACTGTATATTTGAAAGTTGCTAAGAGTGTATCTTAAAAGTCCTCACTACAAGAATAAAAATGTTTATAACTATATGAAGTGATGGATGTTAACTAAACTTATGGTAATTATTTTTAATATATACATATATCAAATAATTTTATTGTTCACAAACTTAAACAAGTCAACTGTATCTCAATAAAACATTCTGTTTGATGTTTCTATGTCTCTGGATCTATTCTTGTTCATCAGTTTATATTGTTGGGGAAAAAGGGGACATATATAATACTTTCAACAATAAATATGTAGGGGGAAAAACCTTGGAGGGGAAGAAAGAAAATTGCAAACACAAATGAAAGAAATGAAAGACAACCTAGGTAAATGGAGATAAAAGCTTTGTTGGTGAATTTAAAGATTCAATATTGTAATATGTTAATCTCCCCCATTTTATATCTAGATCCAATAGAATTTAAGTCACATCCTTCCATAATTTTGGATATATTGACAAACTAATTCTAATATTTATATGGAAAGACAAAAGAACTTGAATAGCAATAACTATTTTTCAAAAAGAAGAAAAAAATTAAATACTCAGACTACCCAATTTCAAATGTTATCATAAAGCTACAGTAATCAAGACCATATGCAGAACTCATTAAGGGTTTTCCTCTATTTTTCACAGTGAGAAGTTGGTGGAGATTCTGCAGGTGAAAATCATGAAAGCGCGGAGGGATACCTACGACTGGTTACCCAGAGATTTTTTAACTCAAAATACTCCACACTGAGCTGCCAGCAGATCTTCAAGGCAGTTTAAGTGTGTCCACTGGCACTGGCACCCGCAGTGGCTTCTGTTGCAGGTAAGTTGTTATTCTCTGATTCTCTGTGTCTGCCTCTCTCTCCAGTTTTGGGGGCAGCACTTTACCCTGTGACTCAATTCTCTGATGCATCTCTGAATAGTTGTTTCAGTTTATTTAGCATTTTTTTATTGTAAAGATGGGAATATTAACTTCCACACTATTTACATGTCAGCGCAGAAATTATATCTGGAATTTTTAGACTCTATTTTTACAATTATTTTTATTTAATTTCTTAGTTTTGATTTTTGGGGGTCATGAATTTTGGGGGAAGAGCCTTTTTACCTGGGGATACAACAAGTGTTCAACTAAACCTAATACCTAATGCTATGTTCATTGCCTAGTCACTTTGAGCTGTTTGTGCCAAAAAAAAAAATCTGAGGGCACAGGAAGTTGCTCTTATATTGGTAGGAGTACCTGACTCTGATTATCATAATGAAATAGAGTTACTGCTGTAAAATAAAGACAAAGAAGAATATGGCTGCAGCTTGGGAAATTTAGTAATGTGTTTGTCTATGCTTCCATATATGAAGATGACCATGAAGAGAGAATTATAGGAACCATGTACTGTCAACAAAACAATTACTTTGGAGATAATAGTCAGGTTTATATTAATGGGCAACCTGCTTTTATTAGCAACAGTACTAACTGAGGTTGTAGAAATCTAGAACGAGAGGTGGAGAGAGAGGTGATATGCATGAACTATGGCCACAGGATGAACTGTGTACAGGGAACTGTAACTTGTTAACTATCTCCTTATTTCCTTTTTTATAAACTGAAACTATGCTGGGCTGGCATGGCTCACTGGTTGAGCATCAACCTATAAATCAGGAGGTCCTGGTTCTGTTCATGGTCAGGGCACACATCCGGCTTGTGGGCTCGATCCCCAGTGTGGGGCATGCAGAAGGCAGCTGATCAATGATTCTCTCTCATCATTGATGTTTCTATCTCTCTTCCTTCCTCTCTGAAATAAATAAAAATATACTTTTAAAAAATTGCAACTAGCTACAAGAATCAGTGAATCAGTAAATAAAGATAGTAGATCTAAATATTGCATGAGGTAAAATGTAGCAACACACATTATATATAGATACTGATGGCTTTCTAACCCTAGTCTCTGTGTGTACCTCCATCCAAGGGCATTCTCTGTCCATGAAAGTGTAGTTTTTAAGTGACTGAGAACTAATGATCCCAGAAGCAGCTTCAAATAACAAAGGAAAGAAGGTAAATACCACAACATTTTTGACTGTAGGTGAGATAAATCTGAATTGATTTCTACAAATCTTTCAGAGGGTCACTAATGGGATAAAACCCATTTGTCAGTGTGCTAACTCACTTATTAACAAACTCTTGAATGACTATCTCACTCTTCCAGTCCCTCACTGTGTTCCTGGGATGATTTCTAAATAAACTATTTGTACCATACATGTTATTTGGGAATAATAGGCTAAGAAAGCCATCCTATGAAAGTGTCTCTCTAAAAAATCTTGGGTAAATATAATTCCTAATGGGAGTATGATCTACTTAGAAACATAAGAGAACAATGCTAAACTCCCTTTCCTGAAATTTTGCATTAGATTGGATTAGATTACATTCCCTTGAATGAAATTATATCTACATGTAGATATATAATAATTGTTTATCTATAAAACCAAAGGAAATCAACCTTCCAAAATAACACATTTATTCATATATCCATAGATTACCTAATATACTACTAGGAAAATATGTTTATACAATAACCAAAATATGTAATGTAAAAGATTCTCCATTTCAACAACAACACTAATCACAAAATACCTAGAAATAAAAGTAAAGAATAGTGTTTGTTATCCACAAGGTGGGGCAAAAGTAGGTTTACAGTTGTTTGTATGGAAAATAATACAATAGTCCTATATAATAAAGAGCTAATATGAAAATGGTCATCACACCCTCTTGCCCTTGCACCAGGGCCAGGGGACTTGACGCCCGGCTGGGGGACCTGAGGCTGCACCCCCCGCCCCGGCGCCAGGGCCAGGGGACCTGAGGCTGTGCTGGGGGACCTGAGGCTGCGCCCCCCTCCCCGACCCAGCAGGGATTGACAGGGAACCTGAGGCTGCCCGCCCTGCCCAGCGGGGCTTGACGGGGGACCCGAGGCCGTGCCCCTCACCCTGCAGGGCTTGATGGGGGTGGAGGCCAGCGGGTCTGGGTCTCACGCGATTTCAAGGCATGCGTGGGTGGGTAGGGACTAGACTCTGGGTCCCGCAGCATGGCCCAGACTCTGACAAGAGGGCAATTTTCATACACATTTTACTAATTTTCTTTCATCTCTGACACTTCTATTATAGAGAAAGGGCAAATAGCAATATTAAAATATTTCCTCTAATTAATTCCCTTTTAATGTGCACAAATTTTGTGCACCAGGCCACTAGTTAATAAATAATAATACAAGAATACTGTGTTTTACATACTCACAACTGTAAACCTACTTTTGCCTCATCCTGTATATGAAGAAAGCAACAAAGTTTTATTGATTATTATAAAAGAAGTCTAATAAATTTGAGTTAGGTAAAAGGAAGAACTTGTCATTCAGAATGATTTACTGTGGTGTATCTGAATTAGAGCTGCAATATATTCAAAACATGGTTTGAAGCGGGTACAGGCTTCTCTCTTGCTTTGACCAACTCAAAATTCAAAAAATGATTTTGATATTGTCAATATAAGAGACAGAAATATTGCTGTGTACATTATTCATAAGATCTAGCCTTCTTTATACTTTCTTGTGATAGCTCTGAGGCTGGTTAGTGAGTGTGTACTGCTTCTGTCCTAAGGGAATATAAATTGCTTCTGATACCCCATCTGTTACCCCTTATCTGTTGTGATGCACATTGATACTCTTTACCAAGTGCTTGAGGTTGGTTGTAGGATATGTTTTAGTGAAGATACTGCTTTCATTAAAGTAGCTGGGATTATTTCAAATTAAGATTAGAATAGATCACTGTCATCCACTGTGATATGCTTTTGCAGAAACCAAAGTACTGAATTAAGTGGGGATATGACAGGACTACCATTTCTGCATCTTGTAAGTCTATGCAGTTTGTACTACACTGTACTGAGTGTTGCTGCTGGTATACTATTTTGAGTGGTGCTATAATGGCTCTGAAACCACAATGAGAGTTCTTGGACTCCTTACGTATATCCATCTTTATCATGCATTCAGAGACCACAGAAATAACCCAAGGCCACAGGTTTATTGGAGAAACTGTAACATGAACTTGGACTGGGACTGGAAGGTGAATGATCACTCTAAACTGGGGTGAAGGGATGAGGAGGGATGGTGGCTTTTGGATTCCATAATGTCACTTCAGTGTCAGCTCACACTTGGCATATAATAGCCCTGGGAAGACCTGAGTATTTCTCTTTCCTAGTATTTAGTTACTATGAAAAATGGCTGTCAGTTCATTTGAAGAGAAAAATTATTGATCTTTATAGAATACACTTCTTAGGTATTATGGGGCCCTTCTCCAAGGGGACCTGGCCTTCCATTACATCAATGAGCTCTAGGTCTCAGAAATTGTTTTTATCTGGAAATTGGACAGAGAATAGTGCTTTGTAATTATCATAATTGCCACTGGTAGAGGTCTTGATCCTTTTTGGTTACATATGTCCAGAAATGTTTGTATAGGATCTACACTTTTCTTGCTTCCTGAGGCACCATGGCTTATTTAATATTGTCACAGATATCTGTAGGCCATGTCCTCTGGGTTTAGGTTCTGGCCTTGCTGTCCGTTACATCCATCCATTCTACCACTTACAGTTAAGTGTTGCCACTTAGTCTGAGTTATTCTGAAATCCTCTCATTACCAGTGATAATAAGGAACCTAATTTCATAGCAATATATCATACATCAGCCCTAGCCTACAGTAATGCTGAAGAGAGAGACATATTGATTTTAAGAAATTGTCTCTCACAGTTGGGGATCTTGGCAAGTTCAAAATATGCAAGGTAGGCCTGTGGTTTGGAGACCCAGAGAAGAGTTGCAGTTTGATTCCCATGGTAAACTCTGGTAAAATTTCCACTTTTGCTAAGGAAGTCATATTTTTCTATTAAAGCCCTGATATTAATGTTTTAATAAACCCGTCTGATTAACTCATTGGATTTAAGCCTCTTTGTGCAATTTGTATCTTATTATTAAATGTAGAGAAACAATTTGTCTAAGGAAACAAATAGAGCAGGAAGTATTAGGAAATTATTTTTGAAAAATTAAATCCATTTTTAGTTGTATTTACATCGGGATAATTATGTATTATTTATTTATTTATTTATTTATTTATTTATTTATATTTTATCCTCATCTGTATACAATTCTTTGTCAGATATGTTCTTGGCAAAAAAAATTATCTGTTTATTGCTTTTCATATTATTGTCTTTAGGAGAATACAAGTTTTATGATGTAAATATATTTCAATTTATTAGTTTCTTTTTTTCCTTCATAGTTTGTGAATTTGGTACTTCTTTGTGCAAAATTGTGAGGACTTTTTCCTATATTTTATTCTAAAAAACTGTTTTACTTTACACATTTACAACATGATTCATTTTGAAATAATTTTTCAATACATTGTGCAGACTAAAGTTTATTTTTTAATATTTATGTCAAATTATTCTAACACCCTTTTCTGAAAAGGTTATTCTTCCTTTATTGAAATACTTTTGCATTGTTGTCAAAAATTATTTGGTCATATTCTTGTAGTATATTTTTCCCTTCAATTTGTTCCATTCATCTACATGTCTATCTTCTTTACCAATACCATAATGCCTTTATTCCTGTAGAATAAATCTTTAATCACATAGTTATTTTAAACTATTATGTTCTATTCTACTTACTTTGGCTTATATTTAAATTTTAGAGTCAGTTTGTAAATAAATACAAAATTCTTGCTGGTTTTATAGGTTAAGTTGAAGGGAATTAATATTAGAACTAGTTTGAGCTGTCTGTCAGTACTAGGTGTGGCTCAGTTGGTTGGAGCTTCCTCCCATGTACCGAAGGGTCATGGCTCGATTGCCATTCAGGGCACATGCCCAGGTTGTGGATTACATTCTCGGTTCAAATGTGTATGGGAGGCAACCAGTCAATGTTCTCACATCGATATTTCTCTCTCTCTCCCTTAATCTCTCTCTGAAAAAAGGGGGGGGGCGGATAAAATGAGTTTGTGTAGATGGCCATTGAAATGTTGAGGAAGTTCTCTGTTATTCCTAGATTTATGAGGGTGTTTATCATAATGGATGTTGAATTTGGTCAAATGCTTTTCCTATATTAATTGATATGATAATGTCCTTGTAATATTTTTAGACTATGGAGATGGCTATTTTATTATAGATTTTCAAATATTGAACTGACTTACTCTCCTGAGATAATCTCACTTGGTCATGGTTTATTATTCTTTTATGTATTGCTGTATTTGATTTGCCAACATTCTGTTGCGGATTCTTACATCTGTGTTCATTATAGTTTTATTTTTTGTTGTTAAAGTTTTCGTTTTGTTGTTTCTTTTGTTTTACTTTTGTATTATGTTGGTGTGGTTTTGGTATAGGAGTTTACTCACCAAACAAAACACTTTATTTTTTATTTTCTAGGAAAGGATTATTGTTGAATCAGTACTCTTTCTTCTTTAAAAGTTTTACAGAATGTATCATTTAAACCTTCACTGGCCATATACTTGTTCTTCAAAATATTTTAACTCAATTCAGTTTCCTTAAGATGTATAGGAATATGCTATTTGTTACACTTCAGCTGTGTCTGTAAGTTTGTGATATTTAGAATAATTGGTCAATGTAATCCAACCTGTTGAATTGATGAGCATAGAGTTGTCCTTAATGTCACCTTCCTATGCTTTAATTGCCCACACAGTCTAGTTATATTCCCTTTTTAATTCCTAATATTGGTAATTGATGAGACCCTGGGATCATCATTACTTAAAGCTCTAGATTATTACAGTATGCAACAAGTTTCATAATGACTAACATACATTCTATACCCCCAATGAAATAAGTATACAGGTATATTCATGAAATAAATAATTTTTTAAACATGATGTGATTCTCTAAAAATAAAAGTAAATGTATTTATATATCATCAATTAATTTTTGTTCCTGCTTTTGTGAGAAATCATTATTTGCATATGTAAAACACAATGGTATCGTGGTCTCATGTAACTAACCTGTATGATGAACTTCTCTTAAGGAAAATACAGACCTAAAAAGATTTATTTCCATGCCTCTACCTCTATTCTGAGGCTAATATGTGAAGAGCGGGGGAAATAAAAAGCAATAATAGCATCATTAGTAAGCAGTGTTGTGCTGATATAAAGTATATGATACAAATTCACTAGATGTTAAAAAGAATCAGGAAGACAAGGATAAAAGAAGTTTAAATAAAGGAAAAGCAAATAGGAAAAATTTTGAGGAATTCTCCTTTTTGATTTATTTATTTTATGTGAGAAAAAGGAAAAGGAGAAAAAATAATTGGCTGAAAGAACTGAGAAAATGACACAAGTCAAACTAAGATATTCTCAGGTTAACATTTTACTCTGTTACAGTAGACCTTTTTTTAAAAAAAAAATATATGGTCTTTGAACATACTCTGTATCTGAGGTTCAATTCTCATTATATGCAGACTTGCAGTTTCGTCCTTGGAATCCAGGTGTGAATGGGAAAAATGATTATAATTATCTGCCCTTTATTTTTGATGTCCCAAAAAACTTGTTCAATAAATGTAGTATGAATTAACTGAGTTCCTATAAAGACCAAGTCTTTGGTAAATGTTGATAGAAAAAAAACTGAATATAATCATACTGTGAGGAATTCAACCACCCTACATACAGAATCAAGATTTACATATGAAACCAAAAGTTTCAGCATGATTGATAACAATGAGAGAAATAGTAAGTGAGCAAGGTACATTACTGAAGGATACTTGGATCCCACTCTATTATTAGATAGTTCTAGATGTAAACTTCTATTAAAATGTATACTCTTATAATTAAGAAAGAGATATTCACATTTTGCTATGCACCATTTCAGCATTCTGTAAATACAGGAAACATAACAATCCTATATAATAAAAGGCTAATATTCAAATTATCTCCTCAACCAGGAGTTCAGGTATTACTATTTTTATTGTGGGTTCTACTAAAACTTGGGCATTAATCTATCCACATAGTCTGGGTTCTTATCAAACTGGTATATGGTTGATGTTTTATGGTATCAACCTTTCTGTTATTGCTCTTATATTCACAGTATTTCTTACCATGGATGAGAAATTTCTTTTTAAACTATGTTCTCTTATGCCAACTTTCATAGTTGGCACTATTTTCATTTTAACTGAATTATCCACTTCTCTTTCACATCCACAATTCAGATAAATATTGCAGTGAAATCATATTAATGATATGCCAGACCTATTTAACACATGTCTATTCTAAAATTCTCCCATCACTTTGGTCATCACTCCTATTACAGTACCACTAGAGGCCCAGTGCATGGCATTTGTGTACTGGTAGGGTCCCTAGCGGCTGCCAGCTACCAGCCGGGGCCTCCCTTCCTTCCTCCCACTGCCTGCCAGCACCAGGGCCGCCCTCCCTTTCCCCGGCCGGCCTGCCCCCTAGTTGAACTCCTGGAAGAACTTCGGTCCAGGGGACAATTTGCATACTATGCTTTTATTATATAGAATTGTTATAGTCTTCAAATATAAAGCATGCCCCCTCTCTATAAGATTATTCTAATTCTACCACTGAGGAATACCTTTACAGAGTGTTTGGCATAGTTCACACTATGTCTTAACCTGGGTATTTAAAACATCAACTGTGTATACCATGGATGCAGCATCTATTTAAGGAATTCTGTCCTTATTAATGAGTTTCATCCCATGCTAATTTTTGGTGGTTGTTGTTGCTGTTGGGTTCCATCTCAAGGCTGCAAGTTTCTCCTTTAAAGAGGTTAGGTTTTCTATGTTATTAGAGAGTGTGAGGAGGTCCACTCACTGCTGGTTCATGAGTCTACTTGTGAGCATTTTATGTGCAGTCTTTAGGTTCTGTGGCCAAGCTGTCATACATGCTACCATACAAAGCTGATGGAGCAATAGAGCTAGAAAGGTGAAGGGATTAAGAGCTAAAACTTATTAGTCACAAAATAGTCACAGGGATGTAAAGTACAACATAGGGACTATATCAATCCTATATAATAAAAGCCTAGGTGATGTCACGCCCTTGCATGATGTCATCACAAGATGGCCGCCACAAGATGGCTGGCAGGGGAGGGCAGTTGGGTGCAACCAGGTCTGCAGGGGAAGGCAGTTGGGGGGACCAGGCCTGCAGAGGAAGGCAGTTGGGGGAAATTAGGCTGGTAGGGGAGGGCAGTTGGGGGTGATTGGGCTGGCAGAGAAGGACAGTTGGGGTCGATCAGGCCAGCAGGGGAGCAGTTAGGCATCAATGAGGCTGGCAGGACAGTGGTTAGGGGGAGATCAGGCTGGCAAGCAGAAGCAGTTAGGGGCAATCAGGCAGGCAGGCAGGCGAGCGGTTAGGAGCCAGCAGTTCTGGATTGTATGAGGGATGTCCCAGATTGGAGAGGGTTCAGGCCGGGCTGAGGGGTACCCCTCCCCATGCATGAATTTTGTGCACTGGGCCTCTAGTAATGTAATAACTATTTATGGTGCTAGGGGGTACTTGAAATATCAGGGGATCACTTTGGAAAGTATATGATTGACTATCCACTATGTTGTACACCTGAAACAAATACAAAATAATATGGAATGCAAAACAAAAAATAAAATGAAATACATACATACATAAATAAAAATAAATGATTAAGCTGTAATCATTTTTTTGAAGTTTTCAGCACAGATGACTATCCATGTATTATTAAAGTTGGATATGGTTCTTTAGCTGCACACGACACACACACACACACACACACACACACACACACATTCATTCAATGGCTGCCAATATGTAGAGACTAATTATCTCCTTCCAAAGCCAAAAGTTTGTTCATGCTCAAGCAACTAAAGCATATTTTCCATGTTGCTACCCTTAAAATATTCACTATAATGAATTTATTTTATTTCTCATGCTTTCTTAATTTCATTAAAATTTATCATACTTTCTATTCATGTAAAAACATAGATGACTTCTAATGAGACTTATAAGTAATTCTGGAATGTCACAATGACATTTCATTGCAGGTTGTTATCTAGCTGTAAATCTTTTTCTATTCTAGGAAGGTTCATACCCCAAAAGATTTCTCAGAAATGGCAGCAAAGCCTCCTGTGACAGATTGGATATCGCATCTTCAGCAGAATCTTTTTGTCTTGGTACCTAGCTTTAAAAAAAGCCTAATGTGTCTAAAATGTTAAAACTGAAAACCTCTAAGAGGGCACTTCAAAGAAACTGCAAGCCTTTTGAAGGTCTAACACTTAAAATGTTTATCACAAAATTTTGTCAGACATCCTATGAGTTTTTCATTTTTTGGTACTCACCAAATGCTAATCAAGTAGTAATGGAATACATATATAGGCAGTAATGGAATATATATCCAAACATAAGACTTACATTTTCAAATGAATAATTCCCAAACACAATAATATTATCAGGTTTTAAAAATCAGTTTCAATCTCAAATAAAACTTAATTTCAGTGATAAATGCTATCCGTTTGTCTTAATCCACACCCATATTAAAGGAAGATTTTTCAAAAATTTTCATGGACAATTGCTTTGAAATTTCATATTTCTTTGGGGAAATTGTGTTCCAATTAACACATCCCTGGAAGGTACCTTCTATTTTTCTTCTGCTTTATTCTAATCAGTGTAATGCAACTTTCAACTCAACATTTTATTTTGAAAATTATTTTTATATTACAACCTCTAGTTCATTTATTTTAACTGCAGTTTAGGATTCCACTTGTGATGCTGTTATCTATCATTTTCCTCTCATTGAACATGATTTTATTTTAGTATTTGCTATTGAAAATGCTATGACAAATATTACTTGAATATGGACTCATATAGAAGTATCTAGAGTTTCTGAAGGACATATATCTCAGAGTAGAATGACTGTTGTAAATTTACCAAATAATGATAAATTGCTTTCCAGCGGAAGTTGTGAAAATTGCCTTTTCACAGCAGTGTGTGACAATTCTCACTTCACCACATCTTTAAACACCTTGGTATTTAACTTCTGCCAGTTACTGTAGAATCCCAAAAGATGAAATAAATGCTCAGATACCTACCTGGTGACTCAAATTGTATTATTCATATAGCTATCCATGAGTAATGCTGAATTTAAATACATACCTGGACTTTTTAAAAAATTAATCAGAGTAGTACCATATATTCTCAATGACAAAAGTGCAAAAATATTAAAATTTCCATATATTTGTTAGCTTTGTATTTTCTAGGCCAATCTATTATGAATTAAAGCATGTTTTGCTTTGTTATTATTATAATTTATAATGCTAGAATGCCTCGCTCACACACTTAAACAGCAATAATGAAGCATGAAGATTCATTCTTCAGTTTACAGTGTTTCAGAAATATATCCATGGGATAAACTCATTTTTATAAACACAGTTGCTCAGATGTTAATATAAACATCATATTTTACTGAGCAGATTTCAAAGTTGATCAATGCTATTTGGTACAGAAAACTATTGAATCACTTAGTATGACACAGGATTAATTTCCTATTAGAGAGCTAAAGTTCTATTGAAAATTTCAGGGAAAATCATTTGTCTGACATACAAATTTGACTCTTAAATAAAGTGAAACCCTCTTCCTGGAAATTAGCATTCTGTTTTTTCTTCGTAGATGAGATTACCTATATGAAAGGTTAATTGCTATGGGAATGACATTTTTCTCTCCATGTGAAGTTTTGTGTGTTTTTGGTTTTTTTACAGATTTGAAAAAGATATTGTCATCTGTTTGCACTCTGAGAGTTCTGCACATGATAAGAATCATTTACTGAGAAATAGAAGCTCAGCAAATGGCTCATAATTTGAACTTTTTTCTAAAATTAAAGATGCTTATTCACCCTATTCTTGTTAGTCCAGTAAGGAGATTTTAATTATTTATTATATGGATATGATTTATTCCATTTAGAATTTTATAAAAACTCTTAAGTAAGTGATTGACATAGGAGGAAAAAGTATATACATGTATACCACTGTATTATACATATAGAATACTATTGCCTACATCAAAACACTTGCAACTTCTCTCTTGTTAGAATATCATAATAAATTTCATATTTACAATGGTTAGATAAAATACATACTAATACTGTTACTGGAATTGAAATAGTTTGGACAACTGCTGAGCATAGTTTTAAATGTACTAATAGTTCTGACTTCTGTAGGGCTTACTTGAAAAAAGAGAGAACACATCACATTGCATCAAAGGTGTCAGCAAAGGAAGTCTGTGAATATCACTCAAATAACTTTCCAGAGACAAAAACTATAACAGTTTTTGTTAACAAAAAAAAAATTTAAATAGAAATTGCTTACTAAGTGGAAGCATCACATAAGAAAACAATGACAACAAAAACCATTAAAGAAATAGCTTAACTACAGAAACGGAAGAAATGGTTACCAAAGCAAGAGGAAGAGAGGCTGAAATAACTAAACAGAGAAGCTTGCTGGAGATCCCTGAAGAGCTTAAATTCAGATTCTTGAGAAGCAGTGCTGCTATGCTGCTGCTGTGGTCTTTGAAACCAAAGGACCAAAGGAACTGAGGTCAAGATTTCTAAGAAGTGAACACTGACCAACTGGTATTGAGGTCTTTAAGGAACAACATAAGACTGGTTGTTAAGAGTATAGAAAAATTGCTAAATGGATTCACTGGCTGTTACAGGAACAGACTGCCACCTCCAGGGTGAAGGAGCATTGCAGAGTGATGTTTAGAGAAACAAGAAGCAAAACAGAAGCAGGAAGAAAACTACAAGCCACAAATCCCTTCTCCTTTCTCAAGTTTGCCAATCACCTTCTATTAGTAAAAACGAACAGGGTAACTGGCAAAACGGAAATTGGTTTGCGTAGTCCCAGGTCCAATATCATGAAGTTGTATAAAGAAGAGTAGATTTAAAGCTGAGAGAGACAACAGCTTAGGAGTTGGCAAAGTAAGAAAAGGGGTTTGAGAATTTAAGAATTTTTTTTCCTGAAGTATGTATGTGAATATGTAATAAATGAAGTGGAAATAGACAAAAGTAAAGAAAATTAAATGGCTAAAAGCCTACTATACTAATCAATAAAAATATAAACAAAATTAACTATATCACAGGATGAAGAGGTTGTGGACTAAAAGAAACCAAATACTAAACATGGCAAGCTCAGGGAAAGCCTGAGTAGTGGCCTTACAAACTTAGAGACCTGAAGTAACCACATCAGAGGTGGTCTAAAATTAAAACTTGTAAAATAAAAGCAGTTTATGGCAGGTAATCATGTCCTAGGCTAGAATCTTCCCTGGCAAAGGTCAATCTTTACCTTCATTGAGCCTGTCTATTGTCTTTTTGCATCTATGATAACATACCTTTGGAAAATTAAGGTAACTTCCCTTATTCCAGACCCTGCCAGGCACAGCAACCCCACCAGAGTAGAGACCACAAAAATCCCCTCATTGTTATTGCTATGCTGTAAACTGTTGACTGTTGACTATCCTATGCCCACCTACATGAAAGGTGTTTATGTCTATCATTTTACTTTGTATCCAATCCAAGAAGTTTCCCCACTTTGCTTTCTCCTGCCTCCCTGATCTATCATCAATGGATTTCATGTAACCCACTCATGCCTCCTCTTTTGATTGTAATGTATAAAATAAGGTGCAAAACTGACATTCTCCAGAGCATTTTCTCAGTCAGTTGAGATTTTGCTTTCCAGCAATTGTCCTCAGTTTGGTTTAAATAAATGCATAAACATTATCTACAGCCCTGACTGGTGTGATTCAGTTGAGTACCATCCTGTGCATTAAAAGGCACTAAAAGGTCTCTGGTTTGATTTCTGGTCAGGGCACATACCCTCCCTTTCTCCTTCTGTAAAAAAAAAAAAAAGAAAAGAAAAGAAGAACAAAACAACAACAACAAAACAAAACATTTAAAAAAGAAACTCTCTTCAAGTTTGAATGTTTCTTGCCTTGACAAAGTCATCACTTAAAAAAAACAAAAGGCATATATTTTTTTCATAAATTTGAGAACTTAGATGAGTTGACAAATTTCTGGAAAACAAACTAACAAAAAAAACTACCAAAACTGAAACAAGAAGATAGGGAAGTGCAGTATATACATACACATTTGTAGATGTGTATTATTAGCCCTGTTTTCTGTGTCCTTGAATCTTTCTTTTAAATTAGGGATAGATGGAAGCTTCAAAACCAAGATTTTTTATGAACAGACCAAAGATAACATCATACTTAAGGAAGTAAAGAAAATAGAGTGATTTATTGGGACAAAATAAAATAATCAGTAATTTTGTAATTGTGACCTAAATTCTGGCTATGGGCATATGTTACCAAAGTCGAGAAAAATAAGTCAATTGACATGAGATTGTGAAAAGATATTGACAGAGAAGGCTTTGGGATTTGTGATACATACTTAAAACTATGGTAAGAGTTTGAGATGACGAAAGCTGAGCCAGGGCTCAAAGGATGTGAACAGCGTTTTAGCACGAGGAAGAAGGGAGGAAGCAGCAATGCAGAATGGAAGGTGGGGGTAGCTGAAGGACTACCCACTCAACAGAACTGGTGCTGATATTTGTATCACTGTGGTGAAATAATGGGATAAAGGAGCAAATACCAACCCTGAGGCTTCCTGTGAATCCAAATACTCACCATCTAAGGAGACTGCAGGGAAGCAGTTTCCCAAGAAAAGATTCAGGTTTCATTTCCTTCAGGAAAGAGGAGAGAGCCTTTGACATAGAGAGGTCTACAAGTTTGGGAGAGCAGTTTCAGAGAGCACACAGAGGAGGGAAGAGATGGGGAAGACTCAAGTGGTTGTGGACCAATTGGATAAATTAGGAGGATTATTGCTGTAGTTGGTAGGTGTGGAGGAAGCAGAGGGTTGCTGACTTTGATGAGGGACTTGATGCAGTATTCTCACAAATACTTTGATTTACGAATATTCTAAATAAAAACTTAGTGTAAAAATAAACTTTTAATTACCAAACATTTTTCATTATTCAGAAGATCACAGAGAAAGACTAAAGTTTATGATTGTATAAATTTCTTTTTGTTTCAACAATGCTCTCTTCAGATTTTTTTTAAAAAAATCCTATTAATAAAGGTAACTTTTGGCTGAGTTTTTTTCTCTAGGAAACTGACTTTTTTCCCCCCAGCTATTTCTTTTGAAGAGAGAATTAGAAAAGAGTGTATGTCTTGGCATAGGCAGGGGGTTTTCATTATCTTGAAATATAAACAATGTCAAGCTGGGAATAAACACAAATGTAGTAATAGCAAGGTCACAGAGAAGGAATTTCTTAAGAAAAGTTATCAATATTTTTAAACTTCAGAAATAAATTAATTTACCTTTATATGGCACCTATACTTAAACATACAGCTTCTTTTTCCGCTCCTCTCAGCTTTCCCCCATTGTCAGTCTTACTTTGATTTTGCAACTGTAAAGTATGTCTCTCCAACTATTATCTTCTTTATATCTATGGTTCCTGAAGAGGCAGTTTAGGAAAGTTCCTAGCCTTTGAGTCATCCAGTTCTCATCTTGATCTCTAACAATCCACTTTCAGCTCTGTACAGTGGGGCCTTGATTTACGAGTTTAATTCGTTCCATGATGGAGCTCGTAACTCAAATTACTCGTATGTCAAATCAAAAAGTGAACAAGTGAGACACGTGATGCTGGGCTGATGTTGTGGCATTCACTGTAACGTTCGCTGCGCCAACTAGCGGTGGGGTATCTGAAGCTGGCTCGTAACCCGAATTTTAGCTCGCAACTCAAAGCAAAAAATCAGCCGAGAGACAGCTCGTATCTCCAAAAACTCGTTAGTCGAGACACTCGTAAGTCAAGGCCCCACTGTATTCTCATTTAAGACTCCTTTCATAAAGTAGCTACTGCCCATAGGAAGTTAGCTACTCCATGTGTCCTATACATTCCTAAACTCTCAATCTTCTTGCATGTACCTACTGATGATCTTCCTAATTGTCATTACATTGATATCTTCACCATATCTTCATATTCTTCCTACTTAAAAACCTCAACACATCTTCTTCTTTTAGAATAGAAAGATCTTTTTTAATTTTATTTTTTCCACCACCATTTATCCCCTCTATGCCCTCTTTCACCCCCATCCCCTGCAATCATTACACTGTTGTCCAAACACATCTTACTCCATTTCAAAATTGTCTCTGTCAGATATCTGTTCACAATGAAAGAATTTCCTTTCTCCTTCCAGTTATATCAGCAATTTTCCCAACTTTTTTTTAAATTTAACTCACTCTACAGAATATATTTATCATTTATTACCCTTTCATGTTCTATCCATTCTTTTTCCAATGGTCTTTACCTTTTCCCATGTCTTCAATTACTATCCCATCAATTTCAATTCCATTGGTCTCTCTACCCAGGACATGTTCTGCTTTATTCAATTCACTATCTATACCTTTACCTGTGACATTTTCCTATATGTTCCATTGCCATCTAAAACTTATTGTGACAAGGTCAGACTCCTTGAAATTTCTTGCTAAACACCCTTTCACACTTCCTAATTCCATTACTCTCTCAATTTTACCACTGTGAAACTTGGGCATTAACTTTAGTACCTTTTTTAATATCTCTCTCAAGGCCTTATTAACAGTTTTTGCCCTGCATAATGTCTATAAAGATACTTCTTTCTTTACTCCTAGATTAAAACTACAGATGTCCTGATATTTATGTTTGGATATTGTGAATTGGTTTGCTCTGATGTTCCAGTTTCTTGACTATTACACTACTTTTCCTAATACACTCACATAGTTCATTATTGAAGTTAATATTACTTTTCCAGAGTTTTATTTTATCATTATAAATTATCTTCTAGAGGAAATAATCAAAAGAAAAGTCAGATCTTCACTTCTTTAGCTCTGCATCTACTTACAAATATTCTTACATCTATTAATATCTCTAATGTTATAGTCTTCAGTGTCTTATGGCTCCTTCATATATATGTGACTCATAATGTAAGCATATTTTTTCTTTCTCTTAGTGACATATCCTTTAACCAAAAATAATCTAT
Source organism: Myotis lucifugus (assembly GCF_000147115.1). Taxonomy (NCBI): domain Eukaryota; kingdom Metazoa; phylum Chordata; class Mammalia; order Chiroptera; family Vespertilionidae; genus Myotis; species Myotis lucifugus. Next base: position 50,890 of record NW_005871804.1, on the reverse strand, counting down.
GGGATTTATTTATACTTAAAACTTGGTCTAAAAATGGTTATCCTATTGCAATACTTCAAATGTTTATAATATGAAATAATTTTCAATAAAGTTTCTTCTCATAAATGACAGGCGGTATTGAAATAGAATGATCTGAAATTTTGTGAATGGGTGCTTTCTTTGGATATTAAACCAACCCTTTTCAATGTTTCCTTTTTTAATTGTATAATTCTTCTCTATGATTTTTAAAAATTATCTTTAGTCTCAATCCTATTGTTTTGTCACTTTATTTACTAGAAGTGTTTAATATAATAATAGTTTAAAAAACTGATCTAATAGCCGAAACCGGTTTGGCTCAGTGGATAGAGCGTCAGCCTGTGGACTGAAAGGTCCCAGGTTCGATTCCGGTCAAGGGCATGTACCTGGGTTGCGGGCACATCCCCAGTAGGAGATGTGCAGGAGGCAGCTGATCGATGTTTTCTCTCTCATCGATGTTTCTAACTCTCTATCTCTCTCCCTTCCTCTCTGTAAAAAATCAATAAAATATATTTTAAATAAAAAAAAACTGATCTAATAATATAATTTAGTAATAGTACTCATAAAATTTCCAAGCATTATCATCTTACTTTTTGAAATTTAAGTAATATGTTGAACTTCACTAAAGGAAAAGTTTGAATTTTTCTGCAGTGTTGAAATGTCTAAACAATATTTATACTAGTGTACCATAATAGGTTAAAGGTTTAAATTTTGTAAAAAGAGAAAGTATTTATGTCATTACTGATAATAAAATGGGAAATTTATGTAAAAATCATTCTTAGGTTTTAGTATATTAATAATGTTTAATTCTGAATACCACAAGCACACTCACCGACATTAATATTAAAGATATGATGCCCTGACCAGTTTGGCTCAGTGGATGGAGCGTCGGCCTGTGGACTGAGGGGTCCCAGGTTCGATTCCGGTCAAGGGCATGTTCCTTGGTTGCGGGCACATCCCCAGTGGGGGGTGTGCAGGAGGCAGCTGATCGATGTTTGTCTCTCACATCTCTCATCGATGTTTCTAACTCTCTGTCCCTCTCTCTCCTCTCTGTAAAAAATCAATAAAATGTATTTTAAAAAAAAAGATATGTTTTTAGAACACCTGATATGTGATAGGAATATATCAGTATATTTTATCTTATTTTGTGTGGGTGTACCCATGCACAGAATTATTTATAAACTAGAGGCCCAGTGCATGAAAATTTGTGCACTCGGGGAGTTCCTCTGCCTGGCCTGAGCCCTCTTGCAGTCCAGGACCCATTGGGGGATGTCCGACTGATGGCTTAGGCTCACTCCCCAGGGGATTGGGCCTAAGGTGGCCGTCAGACATCCCTCTGGGAGCCCGGGAGCCCTCAGGGGATGTCCACCTGCCAACTTAGGCCTGCTCCCCAGGGGATCAGGCCTAACTTGGCAGTCAGACATCCCTCTGGTAGCCTGGGAGCCCTCTGGGGATGTCTGACTAATGACTTAGGCCTGCTCCCCCCGGAAGCACACTGCACTGCACTGGCAAGGCATGAGCCAGCTTCTTGCTGAGCTGTGCTCCCCCTGTGAAAGTGCACTGACCACCAGGGGCAGCTCCTGCATTGAGTGTCTGCCCCCTTGTGGTCAGTGTGCGTCATAGCAGCCAGTCGTTCCTGGTTGTTCCGCATTAGGGTCAATTTGCATATTACCCTTTTATTATATAGGATAGTTGTGTAGTATGGTTGGATCCTGTAAAAAGGATATAAAGCCATTTTCTATGAAGAAATCTGAAGAAAAAAAATTTACTATTTTTTTCCTTGCCCAACGTGCAACTAGACTTAAATAAACTATAATTTACAAATATTGAATAACTTTTTAGGCATTTATTTGCTATATTGTAGTTGGAATTAACTTTTTAACTATAAGATCTAAAATATTATTAAAACTAACACCTAAATTATATAATTGGGAAAATAATGTGTGATATTTTATTCAAGTAAGTAAGTTCTCTTTCATTTTTTAAAAAATGTTTTCACTAAGAGACTAGGATATTTACTAATGTATCTGTATTTCCAAATTTCCCCTGTATGAAAATTTGAGGGTTTTTTAAAAATACAATCTTGGAGAATAAAAAAAAAAAAAAGAGTCAAATTTCAGAAATTTCACTAGGTAGCTGAGTATTTGATGTATAACATTTACTAGACTGTCATTAAATAAATTAAAGGTGTAAGGCCCTCTGCATATTTGTGGGAGGCCAAATATATATGTACTCCATCTCCTTCAATAAAAATTTTCAAATGAGGCCTGGATAAGCATTATAACAGCTGTATTTTAAGTTGGCAGAAAATGAACTCAGTCACTTCAAAGTGTTAACTTGCTTATATATTGTAAACATAATTTTTGAGAAAGCGTTTTCATTTTATTATACAAACTGCCAAGTTAACATAGCTGTGTGAATCTTTGTTATTGTTGTAGGAACAACTTTCTCTAAAAAACTTTATGTTTTATAATTCCCCAAACTCATACATTATGTATTTTTTTCTTTCTTTTCAAACACAAATTGAATATGTTTTTCATCCTGGTTTATAAGATGAACTTTAAATATAGTAATAGCTAGACAGGTCATTTTGTGTCTTATTCTTAACAGCCTAGCAAACTCACCCTTCTTTACCCATTAGGAATTTAAAATGGTTAACATTTTTTGAAGCTCTATAGAATACAATTTTACAATTAGGGACTTTGTTTTAAGAGATATTGAGCAGGGAGGTACCTGCAACCAAGGTATGTGCCCTTGATGGGAATCGAACCCAGGACCCTTTGGTCCACAGGCTGATGATCTACCTACTGAGCCACTGTGTATGTGTATTTATCTGTTACTCAGTGTGTTTTATGTCCTAATATAAGTTTTTAAGAATTTACATGAGCAACATGTGATTTAATCAGACAGAATTCAATCTATAGCATAGAAAGAAGCTCCAAGGAACTCTAGAAAATGAAAGACTTCGATAGGTAGAAGGGAGAGGGAACAAGGAAGTTATATTAAGTGAAGAAGCTAGTTTGTTATTGCCATTAATTTCCTTTAGGGGATGGCACAGGTATAACAGGCAGATTAAATAACTAGTACTGATCAGGTGATTCCCGATTGACTGGTTTAAGGTTCCATTTTGGGGAGACCTGAAACTGTAATTAAGTCTCAGATTATTGATGAGGAACTTAGCATAAGTGACTCCATTTCAGATATGTGGTCTTTTTTGTAACAGTGCTTACATATGGGGAAAAGATGTCTAACTAAGTGAGCGTTACCTTAAGTCTTTAATTCTTTAAGTCTTTTAAATACATTTTCCTGATCACTCTTTTCCTTCTACATTAAACATTTTGAGAAGCTGCCAAAATCTGGGGAGCAGCTGTCTGTCAGGGAAGAAGCCTCTTTATTGGCTTTAAATAGTGTGTTAGTTCTCAGTAAGGAAAGCCGGGCAACTTCTGCAGGCTCCAAACTTGCAGTCACATCTAAGGAATCAATATTTCGTGACCATGTGTCAAGTTGAGGTTATACATTTCCCCTACAATGGCCCTGACCTTGGCATAGCAAACATGATTTGGTTGGGTTTTTTAGCCTTTTCTGGACCCCAGCCATTCACACTATTAAGTCCCTATTAAGTCCTTGGCCTGTCCTCCGGCTTTTCCTGTCCTCCAGCTGCAAGATGAGAATCTCTTTACATGATGCCAACGGGATCCTCTGGGTTTCACATTTGCTTTTCAATTACATATTGGTATCCTGCAGCTTTTCATTACCTTTTTGCAGGGTATTAATGGTGTTGAGCAATCACTATTCTATCCCATTTTCTTTAAGTTTACCATTTCCCTTATGCCTCTAAAACTTCTGATAAATTGTACCAGCTAATACATTCCTTTTGACTGTTGTACTCTGCTAATTCACTACCTGTGTGACTTTTAACAAATGGATTGCCAACTTATATCAGGGGCATTTGTGCTCATCATCAATGAAGAGTTGGTTCCTTATTACTAACGGGGAGAATGGTAAGAGGTCCAGTTATAAATATCATCACCTTCTTTCTTGCACCATTCCTGAGAATTACTGGTTCTAGTTTGTTTCTGAAGGAGAAGAAGCTGAGACAGATTTTGACATGCTAAGTATTAATTAAGAATCAACACCTGGGGAAACAAACATAAGGTAGGAAGAAGCACTGGACACAGGAGGAGTTCAAACTGATGATTGGAGGACTGTTGGCCAATTTCGCGAGGACCTCTGGAATGAATACATCCTGTCAAAATTGTCCTACATTGGGAATTACTAGGTTGATCCATCATTGCATATGGTAAACACAGGAGAAGCATGGCCTTGGGTGAAATGGTTTACCGTAGATGAGTCAAACCTTAATGAAGATGACAGTTGGAGTGACAAGTCCTTCTTTGAAGAGGACTCGGGGTGGTGTACCACAACTATAGCTATATATCTAACATGGCGTAGTGTTAAACATAGAATAATTATTTTTAACTCTCAGTCCAGTACTGTTTCACCATGTTATTGCAGGTTAATAAATAGAGCAGCATTTGCCTACAATTGAGAATTAGATGAAAGATGGATTGCATTTTTTTTTCTGTACTCTTAAACCAATACTGCTTTTAGTGATACCTTTCTGCTCTAAATATTAATGGTGTATAGGGTTCTTATCACTTGGTTTGCAATTGTGTATGTATATTTATCTTTTCCAAGTGAGTGTGTTTCATAGTCCTAATATTTAACTCTGTACACACAGAATACCTATTAGTATCTGCACAAATCATCTATGCTAAATTAAGGTAACCCAGGCTGAAAAATAAATTTAAAATTATATTTTCCTCTCTGTGACAAAAATCCTACATAATAAAAGAGAAACATGCATATTAACCATCCCTTCGCTACGCTCAAGCCATGCCCACCAGTCACGCCCACCAGCCAATCAGGAGCAAGTATGCAAATTAACCCAACTAAGATGTCCCTGGGCACGAAGCTGGAACGAGGGGGAGGCTTGGGTTGCCCCCGGGGATGGAGGAAGCCAAGCTTCCCACCTGCCCTGGCCGGACCTCAGCTCCGTTCAAGGATACAAAGTTTCAATTATAGAAGATAAATAAATCCCAGGAAAAAAAAAAGAAAAAAAGGGGGCGTGGCCAGCCTGAAAATGGCCATCAGCCCCTCACCCAGGCTGGCCAGACACCCCAGTAGGGACCCCAACCCTGATCCGGGACACCCTTCAGGGCAAACCAGCCAGCCCCCACCCATGCACCAGGCCTCTATCCTATATAATAAAAGGGTAATATGCAAATTGACCCTAACAGCAGAATGACTGGGAATGACTGGTCACTATGACACACACTGACCACCAGGGGGCAGACGCTCAATGCAGGAGCTGCCCCCTGGTGGTCAGGGCGCTCCCACACGGGGAGCTCTGCTCAGCCACAAGCCAGGCTGACAGCTGCCAGCACAGCGGTGCTGGCAGGAGCCTCTCCCACCTCCTCAGCAGCGCTAAGGATGTCCTACTGCAGCTTAGGCCTGGTCTCTGCTGGCAAGTGGACATGCCCCGAGGGCTCCCAGGCTTCCAGAGGGATGTCTGACTGCCAGGTTAGGCCTGATCCCTCGGGGAGCGGGCCTAAGCCAGCAGGTGGACATCCCCTGAGGGATCCCAGACTGTGAGAGGGCACAGGCCAGGCTGAGGGACCCCCTGAGTGCACAAATTTTTGTGCACTAGGCCTCTAGTAATATATATTTGTTTTTAATAATTTGCAAAGTAACTTTAAAAAACATATATTTAGAAGTAATAATTCCATTCCTTAAAAATAACAACATTTTTTCTAGATATTATTTGCTTTATTTATTTATTTTCTTAACTTTATGTTTTTCCTGATCTATTGCACTATATTTTGAATTCAAACAAGTTGACATTGCAGTTTCCTGGATTAAGAAATCAAACATTTTACAGATATAGCTGCAGATAGTGAAATATTTAGAGTTTGAGATGGAAGACTTAAGAAATAAAAGGCCCTCGTCAAATATATAAAATATAGTTTTGTATAAGACAACATAAAAGTCTAATTTTCTTGCCATTTTCAATTTTTAAAATCATGGAACTGAAAGAAAAATATAATATATGGATGCATGCAAATTTAAATAAAAGAAGATGAGTGGAATGTTTTTTACTTGGCTACATTTATCATTGTAAGCATCCTTAAATAAATGTAATTCATTTGATAATCTTATTATTTGTTTTACAGCCCCTATAATGTCAATTTGATGCATGTAGTAAATTTTTCTTCAAGTTGAATAATATCCTTATGCATGTGTAGCAGATGCTTTTCTATACCAAATGATTCTTAGTCTGTCCTCATCAAATACATAAAGTCATTTCAGAATTGCATTCATGCAAATGAGAATTACATGCATGTAAATTTGCATTTGGAATGAATAAATTCCCTTTTCATTTCTGTTCTTTATTCTAAACAACAAACTATTTTTTAAATCTTATAACATATTGGTTCTAAGCTCAGGATGTCGATGACATTAAGCCAAAACAGATGTTTACATCCAAGTGATAGGACCAGACCTCTGTAGTTATAATGACCTCTGTGGCATTTAAACTTAAAATATTTTAAAGTAAAGAACATAGAGCTCCACCCAGCTCTTGTGACTCAGTGGTTGAGCACCCTCCTATGAATCAGGAGCTCAGGGTTTAATTCCTGGTCAGGGCACATGCCCAGGTTGTGGGCTTGATCCCCGTAGGGGCTGTGCAGCTAATCAGTCTTTCTCTCTCATCATTGATGTTTCTGCCTCTCTCTCCCTCTCCCTTCCTCTCTGAAATCAATAAAAATATATTTTAAAAAAAGAAAATAGAGCTCCATAGGACAAATTTTTATTTGGAATTTTTTTTGAGGAAAATGATGACAACTGTCATATCTAAACAATAGGTATTTGATTAATACAATGTGTTTTTAACAAAATGATGTTTCCTTACAACATTATAAAGAGCAGAAAACCTGCCCTTGCTGGTTTTGCTCAAGAACATCAGCCTGGTACTGAAAGGTCCCAGGTTCGATTCCAGTCAAGGGCACATGCCCAGTTTGCAGGTTCAATCCCCAGTAGGGGCATGCAGGAGGCAGTCGATCAGTGATTCTATCTCATCATTGATATTTCTATCTCTCGCTTCCTCTCCTTCTCTGAAATCAATAAAAATATATTTTAAAACATTTTTTTTAAAAAGGCAGAAAATCCAAGTATTCATGAAATTTAGGAAAGATATGCCTAATGTTTAAAATTAGTTAAAATTATGTTCTTATATCTAATTAGGAAAATTTTTAATTAAGTGTTTTATATTAAGAGAGTAGCTTACATTAAATTAAGTATTGCCTTATGAGGTCCTAAGAGTTTTATGTCTTGTGACTTTAAAAAAATAAATAATGGAGGTTATCACAAGGAGATGATTCAAAGTTATAGTATTCTTTAATTATTTTGTCATTATTTATGCTTTGAATACATTGAAATTCAATATAACAATGAAAAAAATCTATAGCTGTGCATACAGATTTGATATAAAGTATTAATATAGTGATTGCTAGAGTTAAACTTTTATAAACAGTAAAAAGACCTCTGAGGCAGAATAGACTAGGAACCTACAAAGCTTAAGCATTAAAACTGACCAAAACCTGAACACTAACCCAGAGGCAGAGTTGTTCATTCAGTTCAAGGGTCAAACTAAAAATGTCACATAAAAGTAAAGCATGAAAGGCTTTGCAAATACATGTCCTCAGGTTACTAGCATGATACTTGAATATAATTTTGAGCTTCATATTTTTTAATATGGATTTCTAATTGCTCCAGTACCATTTGTGAGGAAAGATGATCATTTCTCCACTAAATTGCCTTTGCACCTTTCTTAAAAATCCTTTGTTCATATAAGTGTGGGTCTATTTCTGGACTCTGTATCCTGTTCCATTGATGTAGGTGTTTATCTCAGTTCTAAGACTATGGTGCCTTTATTACTGTAGCTTTATAGTAAGTCTTGAAATCCAGTAGTATTAAACCAACCTGCTTTTTCTAAATAGTTTTGTCTGTGTAGTTTTCATTTCTATGTGAATTTTTAGTATTACGAACAACTGAAAAAAACCTCATGAGGCTTCTTGGAAGTAAAACCTTCCCCAGTATAGCTTTTTGTTTGTTTGTTTGTTTGTTTGTTTGTTTGTTTAATTACTATACTTTATACGATACCATGATTGCAGTCTATGAGAGACCCCAAATGGACTGACAATATAAACAGTAAGTTGGGAATTTCAAGTTTCTGGTCCAACATGTAAGAAGCTTGGAAATTGCAACTCCATCCAAACAACAGATAACAAGCTGGACAGATTGAAAAATCAACAACTCTTCTTGGGTCCCTAAGAGATAGGACGACACAAGGCAACCTCCTGCCCCAGGACTGGAGAGTCACACAGACCAATCCAGGGAGTCACCACTTATCAGAGCAGAGGCTCACAAGTAAAAATTACTCTTGAACCAGAGTTATGGCAGAAAAACCTGAACAGTAACTGATGAATCATAGAAGCTCAGTGTGCGCAAGTATGAAAGTAATATACCCAGGTGGACTCAGTCTTAGTGAGGCCTTCAAAATAGAGTAAGATTTACCTCCAGGAGTTGGACCAGGTTCCCTCAGTGAATATTGGACAAAAAATCCCCTCTGGCTTCTTCTGGCAGGTGGAAGGATAAGGGCCATTAACAAGGCCTGCTCTTAGGGGAAACTAGTTAACCAGAGCCTAACTGACCTGGGGAGGGAAATGCCCAATTCCATCCCACTCTGCCATCCTGTCCCATTTAAGGGAGGAGACAAAAGTAGGGATGCTCTTGTGGAGTGCACAGTCCAGAGGCATATGCCCATCAAAGACTGAGTCCCAATCATAGGACTGGGAAGCATTTCCTTTCCTCACATGCCTCACCACCACATTCTAAGGGCCATTCATAGCAATTCCATTTACCCAGCATATCATATCCAGCTATCAGGAAAAAAATCACAAGGCTTACCAATGGCATAAAATATAGTATGAAGAGGCAGAGCAAGCATTGGGACCAGACATGTTAAGAATGTTCGAATTATCAGACTTGAAATTTAAAACAACTGTGATTAATACACTACGGGCTCTAATAAAGTATGCAGTATGCAGGAACAGAAGGACAATGTAAGCAGAGAGATGAAATTCTAAGAAAGAACAACAAAAAAATAAAAATGCTAGAATGGCTTTGATGTGCTTACCAGTGTAGACTGGACACATTTGAGGAAAGAATCTTTGAGTTCAAATATAAATAAAATCCTCAAAAACTGAAAAACAAAGAGAACAAAAACCAAAATAAAACAATAAAATGTCTTAGGAGTATGGGACATCTATAAAAGGTGTAAAATATTCATAACAAGGATACCAGAAGAAGAAGAAAGAAAAAAAAGAAGAAATATTTGAAACAATAATGACTATTTCCCCAAATTAATATTGTACACCAAGTCACAGGTCCACCAAGATGGCTCAGAGACCACCAAGCAGAACAAATGTCAACAAAACCAGACCTCAGCATGTCATTTTGAAATTACAAAAAATCAAGGATAAAGATAAAAATCCTGGAAGAAGCCAAAATGAGGGGAAAACACCTTATGTATAGAGGAGCAAAGATAAGAATTACATCTAACTTCTCTTTAGAGACCATGCAAGCAAGAAAGTCAGTAGAATGAAGTATTTCCCATCTCTATACAACATCATTGAAACTGTCTCAAGAACATGAACTGCATTATTGAATGGCTCACAATGTATATTTCTCCTCTCTTAGACATAATTTTCATCCATCACCTAATGTCCACTGTCTTGAAAACAATTTTTTCATATATGTTGTCATTTATTGTATCATGTTATGTTTTTGAATAGAAATGCCTATATACATAATAGTCAGAGATATTGTCTTGAAGTTCTTTGTTTGGTAAATGTGAACAAGCTTTGGAGCAGATTTTTTTTTTCTTGGAAGCTATTCTGTTACCTATTTTAGTTAAAAATATTTTTGAAACTTAAGTGCTTCTCAGGATAATGCAAAATCAGAATCTTCCCTTTGGTATAATTGACCACAAGATCTCTAAAACTTATTTATACCAGTTCATAAATATTATCTATAATAATAAAAGTGTAATATGCTAATTAGGCCAGACTTTCTTCCAGGATGAAGCCGGGGCTGCAGCCTTGGGATCGAGGCAGCCGCCTCAGCTGCAAGAGAGGGATCCAGGCAACTGCAGCTGTGAAGGCCTACTCTTGCATGAATTTCATGCAGTGGGCCTCTAGTTTTAGATAAAGTTTTAAGCATTAATACACAGCTGCTATTTTCAAAAAAATGCAACTCTACTTTTAACTGCAATAAAATAGAAAAAAGTATTGATTACAATTGTATTTGTAAGCATACTAAATATTTTAGATGGATATGACATACAATACTGAAAATTAATATATTTCAGAGAATACTATTCTGTTCCATTGATCTATATTTCTGTTTTGATGGCAGTACCATGCTGTTTTGATTACTATGGCCTTGCAGTATAGTATGATAACAGGTAGCATGGTTCCTCCAACTTTGTTCTTCTTTCTTAAGATTGCTACTGCTATTTAGTGTCTCTTGTGGTTCCATATAAATATTTGTAATATTTGTTCTAGTTCTGTGAAATATGCCATTGGTATCTTGATAGAAATTACATTGAATCTATAGCTTGATTTGGGTAGTATGGGCATTTTAATAATGTTAATTATTCCTATCTATGAACACTTGTTTGTATCTCCCTCAATTTCTTTCTTCGGTGTGTTATAATTTTCTGAGTACAGGTCTTTAACATCTTTGTTTAAATTTATTGCTAGGTATATTTTATTTTCTGATGCAATTGTAAATGGGGTTGTTTTCTTAGTTTCCATTTCTGATAGTTCCATATTGGTGCATTAAAATGCAAGCAATTTCTTTTTTTCCCCTTTTTTTAAAATTTTTATTTACTTTATATTTTAATTTAAATTTTTTATTGTTTAAAGTATTGCATAAGTCTCCTTTTTCCCCATCAACCTTTCCCCAGCCACCCCCAACCCCAGCACACGCTCTCACCCACCTACTATCTGTGTCCATTGGTTTTGCTCATATGCATGCATACAAGGCTTTTGGTTGATCTCTTACCCCCTCACCCCTGCCTTCCCTCATAGGTTGGTCAGTCTGTTCGATGCTTTTATGTCTCTGTTTCTATTTTGGTTCCTCAGTTTATGTTGTTCATTATATTCCACAAATGAGTGAGATCATATGATATTTATCTTTCTCTGACTGGCTTATGTCACTTAGCATAATGCTCTCCAGTTCCATCCATGCTGTTGAAAAAGGTAAGAATTCCTTCTTTTATACAGCGGCATAGTATTCCATTGTGTAGATGTGCCACAGTTTTCTAATCCTCTCATCTGCTGATGGGCACGTAGGCTGTTTCCAAATCTTAACTATTATAAATTGTGCTTCTATGAACACAGGGGTGCATATATCCTTTCTGATTGGTGTTTCTGTTTTCTTGGGATATATTCCTAGAAGTGGGATTGCTGGGTGAAATGAACATTCCATTTTTAGTTTTTTGAGGAAACTCCATACTGTTCTCCACAGTGGCTGCACCAGTCTGCATTCCCACCAGCAGTGCACAAGGGTTCCTTTTTCTCTACATCCTCTCCAACACCTGTCCTTTGTTGATTTGTTGGTGATAGCCATTCTGACAGGTATGAGATGGTTCCTCATTGTGGTTTTGATTTGCATCTCTCGGATGACTAGTGACTTTGAGCATGTTTTCATATGGCTCTTGGCCTTCCTTATGTCCTCTTTCAAAAAGTCTATGTAGGTCCTTTGCTCATATTTTGTTTGGATTATTTATCTTCCTTTTGTTAAGTTGTATGAGTTCCCTATAAATTTTGGAGATTAATCCCTATGGGAGATAACATTGGCAAATATGTTCTTCCATGCAGTGGGCTTTCTTATTGTTTTGTTGATGGTTTCTTTTGCTGTGCAGAAGATTTTTATTTTGATGTAGCCCCACTTGTTTATTTCCTCCTTAGTTTCCATTGCCCTAGGAGCTGTATTGGTAAAGGTATTGCTACGACAAATGTCTGCTATTTTGTTGCCTATGACTTCTTCTAAGATTTTTATGGTTTCCTGTCTTATGTTTGTCCATTATCCATTTTGAGTTTATTTTTGTATTTAGTGTAAGTTGGTGGTCTAGTTTCATTTTTTGCATGTATCTGTCCAATTTTCCCAACACCATTTATTGAAAAACCTGTCTTGACTCCAATGTATGCTCTTATCTCTTTGTCAAATATTAATTGAGCATAATGGCTTGGGTTGATTTCTGGGTTCTCTGTTCTGTCCCATTGGTCTATATGTCTGTTCTTGTGCCAGTACCAGGCAGTTTTGAGAACAGTGGCTTTGTAATATAGCTCAATATATGGTATTGTGATCCCTCCAACATTGTTCTTCTTTCTCAAGATTGCTACAGCTATTCCGGGTCTTTTTTATTCCAGATGAATTTTTGGAGAGTTTGTTCTAGGTCTTTGAAATATGCCATTGGTATTTTAATGGGGATTGCACTGCATCTATAGATTGCTTTGGGTAGTATGGACAATTTAATGATTTTAATTCTACCAATCCATGAACGCGGTATATGCTTCCATTTGTTTATGTCTCCCTCTATCTCTTTTTATAGTGTCCTGTAATTTTCTGATTAAAGGTCCTTTACCTCCTTGGTTAAATTTATTCCTAAGTACCTTAATTTTTTTGTTGCAATTTTAAATGGGATTTTTTTTTAGTTTCTCTTTCTATTATTGGTGTATAAGAAACACAGATTTCTGGGTATTAATTTTGTATCCTGCTACATTGCTGAATTCATGTATTAAGTCTAGTAGTTTTTTTATGGAGTCTTTAGTGTTTTTGATATACAATATAATGTCATCTACAAATAATGACAATTTTACTTCTTTTTGCATTTGGATGCCATTTTTCTTTCTTATCTGATCACTATGGCTCATACTTCCAGTACTATGTCATAAAGGAGAGGTAAAAGTGGGCATTCCTGTCTTGTTCCTGTTCTTAGGGGAAATGATTTTAGTTTTTGCCCATTGAGTAATGTTGGCTGTAGGTTTGTCACATAAGGCTGTTATTATTTTGAGGTATGACCCCTCTATTCCCACTTTGCTGAGAATTTTTATCTCAAAAGGGTGTTGTATTTTGTCAAATGCAAGCAATTTCTATATGTTTATTTTGTATCCTGCTACTTTCCTGAATTTATTTATCACCTCTAGTAGTTTTTGGGGGAATCTTTTGGGTTCTATATACAGTATCACGTCCTCTGCAAATAGTGACAGTTTTATTTCTTCCTTTCCATTAGTATTGCATTTATTTCTTCTTCTCTGATTGCTGTGGCTAGGACTCCCAATCTGTTGAATAAGAGTGGTGAAAGTGGACAACCCTGTCATATTCCTAATCTTAAAGAAAATGCTTTTAGGTTTACCCATTGAGTATGATGTTGGCTGTGGGTTTGTATACATGGCCTTTATTATGTTTAGCATGTTCCCTCTATTTCCACCCCTGGGTATTGTTGGTGGGAAAGCAGACTGGTGCAGCCACTGTAGGAAACAATATGGAGGTTCCTCAAAAATTTTAAAATGGAATTCCCTATTACCCACCAATTCCACTTCCAGGGATGTATCTGAAGAAATTGAAACACTAATTCTAAAAACATATGCTCCCTTATGTTTATTGCAACATTATTTGTAATAATCAAGATTTGAAAGCAGCCCAAGTGCTGTAAAAAAAAAGTAGAAAATCTTACCTTTTGTGACAGCATGGTTGGACCTGGGCAGCATTATGCTAAGTGAAAAAGCCAGTCAGAGAAAGACAAAATAAATGAACAAACAAAATAGAAATGGACTCATAAATACAGACTGCCAGCTGTCAGAGGGGAGGGGAGTTGGGGGGCTGGGTGAGAAAGGTAAAGGGATTCAAGCAAAACAAAACAAAACTCATAAATACAGACAACAGTATGGAGATTACAGGAGGGAAAGAGTAGTGGAGGGAAGTAGAAGAAAAGGGAGGATAGTGACACAAAGGGACTTGACTTTGAGTGGTGGACACACAATACAATTTACAAGTGATATATTACAGAATTGTGTAATTGAAACTTATATAATTTTATTAGCCAATGTCACCCAATTAATTCAATAAATTTTTTAAGTAAAAGCCTTTCACAACTTTCTATATCCATGAAAAAAAAACTTACCTCAAAGGTAAGAGTAAGTTTCAGCATGATGTAAGGGAGGATGCATTTTGTTTTCATCCTGAGATCATGAAAAAAAAACCACAGAAATACCAGATAATGGGAGTAGGGGGAAAAGGGAATTAATAGACTGACATGCTGATGATATTACATTGAGTCAAATTTCTCAAAGTTTGAAAAAGTGGAAGACATTTTAAGAAATATGATGCTAATGATCCCCATTACTATTGCTTTATTACTGTGATATAAACCTCTGTTCTATCTGCATGCAGAAATTGTTCAAATTTGAAGATACAAAATCATGCTAAGAGGGATTGTTGATGTAGAAGTTAAATTGAGTTTGATAATCACATTGATAGTGGCATGAATCATTGCAGAGGCTACAGAGCCGAGATGATAGGGAACCAGGAAAAAAAAGTTGTGAATAAACCTTCATGAGATATAGAAACACCTCGGTTTATGAAATTCAGGTCATGAAGCAATGTTAACTGGATATACCAAGATGGAGATCTCATACGCAAATTATATACCTATAGGCATAAAGTCCCATACTTACAGCACCCAAATGGAATTTGTGCGGTTTGCACGGACATTACAGTGAAGACATTCTACTTACTAAACAAGGAGGCTGAAGAAGAGAAAAAAAAGGCAATAACTTATTATGGTGGAAGAAAATAAACACAGGTTTTGTTATATTTTAGACTAACATCCTATAATTTTTTCTTCCATTTTTAACCTTTTGAATATAGCCAGAATCACAAATGCTGACTTATTTGAATATCAACTATAACCAGTGACCAAATGGCAAAGAATATATTTTTTCCATAGATTAAGATGTTATGCTTAAGACGCATACATTAATAAGATGTAGAGCAAGTTATACTTTAGATATAATATTGCACTTTCATACTTGTCACTAGTTTATATAGCACTTTCAAAATTGACAAGCATGTCATGCATAGTCAAGCCCCTTGTTTTTATTCAGTGTAGTAAAGTTTTAAAAATTGGCACTGCATTTTAGTTCTAAAAATCTTATATGTTTTGAAATGTGTAATTCTAACTCACAGTAAAAGAAAAGTCAAAAGCTGCTAAGAAGATGAATGCAGAGATAAGATGACATTTAAAATTTGGAATAGAAAATGAGTAATAAAAACATTCTTTAAATGTTAACTTAGAACTCAACATATCTTTAGAATTAGTGAAACCTTATCATTGAGACCAATAGTTTATATTTATCTTGCATTTAATTATTTATTTCATAATTATTTTGTTCACTTCGGGAGTGTTTCAGAATTATGATGGAATTATGACCAGCAAAATAAAAGAAATTGCGGAAAAAATATACCACTTATACATTTGTGACATTCACACTTGAGAATATTAGACAAAAAGCACATGCTCCCTATAGTTGGCATATGAGTTATTATGGAAATTGTTTTGTTTAAAGTGATAATGTATCATTTTTATAGTTGAAAATATGCATCTGAATTTATATTATCTCTAAATTATAGGTGTTAGGAATGAGGTTGAGCATTTTAAAAGTGATATTCTAAACAGAATATTGTAATACAGCGCTAAAAACACTTTCACAGACACACAAAAAATTATAAGACTAATAATCAAGCAAGTGGAGCAGTATAAGCTTCAAAAACTTTAGGACCTTCTTCACTAACTGCCGAAGTTTACAAGGAGCTCTTTATTTATTTTTATGTTATTTACCTTAGTAATTTTTACACAGAAGAGTTCTATTACTTTCAAGCTTAATGAATTTAAAATGTTATTTGTTACTTCTCTGAAAATCCTACCTGCCAAACTGTGAAAACCCCAAGAGTAAATGGGATTTTAAAGATTTCTGACACATGGAGAGGTTTCCTAAGCTTTTCTGAAACAACCAAACACTGAAATTCCGAAATAAACCCAGGGTATCATTTGGCTCATTTATAATTCTCTTCTCATGACGGGCAGGACAAAAATCTTTCTTCAACTATTTGATTAGATTCAGTTCTCACACCTCATAGTATAGGCTCCACACCTCCGTTCTTTAAAGGGTATGTGCAGAAAACAGATGATTATGATTATAATTTAAAAAATAAACAGGTTAATTTTACTAACTTTAATTTTACTGTGTGATACAATTGGAGTTTACTTTATACTTTTTTTAAAAATATATTTTATTGATTTTTCACAGAGAGACAGGGAGAGGGATAGAGAGTTAGAAACATCGATGAGAGAGAAACATCGACCAGCTGCCTCCTGCACACTCCCCAGTGGGGATGTGCCTGCAACCAAGGTACATGCCCTTGGCCGGAATCAAACCTGGGACCCTTGAGTCCACAGGCCGACGCTCTATCCACTGAGCCAAACTGGTTAGGGCAACTTTATACTTTTATTCAGTGCACTCAATTAAACAAGTATTTACTGAAGCCTTACTTTGGATAAAATATAGTATTCGGTGCTGTGAGACAAAAAATAAACATCTGTTCTTATGTAACTGATAAGCTGATTAAAATATTTGATGATTTTTTTCAAATAAATAGAATAAAAATAAAAATATAGTCCATTTAGTACAAAATGGTAAAAGTGCTGCAGGCATTGGCAATGACAGTTGTTGTTTCCAATTGAGACAGGAAAGACCTGAACTGCCATATGAAAGATATGTAGAATTTTACTTTATATCATAAATAATTTGTTTTTACTTTAGGCAGATTTTGCTAAAGGCTCATGAGAATTCAAGGATTCAAGAACATATAATTCTGATACCCAAAGCTAACATAGCTTCTAGATACATACTGCTTGGTTGAGATGTGAATAAAGTGTGCTATTAGTATTTGTTTAAAGAGTATATCACCGACATATATACAACCCCAAAATATCTGTAATCCTCAAATATTCACTGAAAGAGTTTATTATTTGAATAAAAAATAATCAAATACAATAGTGTGAGATGACAATGCAACAGGCAGAAATTATGGAAATTATGACTTACTAGTATTATTTGGTTTTAAATATAAAGAAGTGGTTATAGATATCTATCAATATAATTGTCTGCAATCACCATTCTATATTTGCTACATACTCATGGGTGCTGTTATTGGCTAGTTACTTCCTTTCTCTGTGTTTATTCCCTCAGTTATATTAGCAGCTGTATCAATGGTCAATCCACTAACTAAATATTTGTTAGGCACTTAGTAGATACTGTTCAAGGCATCAGTAAACAAAATAGGCAAGAAAACAACTGCACACATGGAGCTTACATTTTCGTATAATGGGCAATAAACAATATGATAAACTAGAATCCCAGCGCGCGAAATTGTGTGGCCCCCGCCGACCCACCGCCTTGCCATGCTTGCAGCCCTGCCCACCTGCGCACCTTGCCTCACTCGCAGCCCCGCCCACCCACGCCGGTATTTGGTCATTACTGCGTTAGGGCCACTGGGTTTTTGTAATATAGATAGGTAAAATGTATAATGCGCAAGAAATATTAAGTGCTTTGGAAATTAAACAATCCAAAAGAGGTTTGGGTGTATTAAAGGAAGTTTTACAATTTTTCTAGTATAGTCCAAATATTATGGGGAATAACAACTTAAACCTAGTTTTTATGTTGTAAAAGCATAGAATTACTTTAGCCTGTGAAGAAGGATAATGTCTAACATTTGTATATTTTTCTTATTTAAGAAATAGTTTAAAATGTATTCTTATTCTGCCCTAGCTGGTTTGAGTCAGTGGATAGAGCATTGGCCTGGGGACTGACGGGTCTCAGTTTCGATTCCAGTCAAGGTCACATGTTCAGGTTGTGGGCTCGATCCCCAGTGGGGGGGTGTGCAGGAGGTAGCCGATCAATGATTCTCTCTCATCATTGATGTTCCTATCTCTCTCTCCCTCTCCATTCCTCTCTGAAATCAATAAAAATATATTTAATGTAGGTTTTTTCCACCTCAATCCTGGAGAAAAAAATGAAGGTCTGCTGCTGGAGGGGCTAAGAAATATCATATCTTGCCCTAGCCAGTTTGGCTCAGTAGATAATGCCCCGGCCTGCCTACCACAGGGTCTGGGTTCAATTATGACCAAGGGCATGTACCTAGGTTGCAGGCTCTTCCCTGGCTGGGGCCCAGGTCAGTGCTCACGCAGGAGGCAACCAATCAAAGTGTTCCTCTCACTTTGATGTTTCTCTCTGTATTTCCCTTTCTCTTCCACATTCTCTAAAAATCAATGGAAACATATCCTCAGGTGAGGATAAAAAAAAATAATAAAGAAATGTCATATCCTATGAAAGACACATCTTGAAAATGCCTAAAGAAAGTTGTCATTTTTTCATGGTGAAGGGACTGGAGTCTGTGTTGATGAAAACACCTTGGTGGCTGTGGTGACTGGCAGTGGCTGCAGCAGCGGGGTGATGGGGCTGGTGCCTTCCCCTGATCAGCCCAGTTGCCTACCACAAAGGGAGACCAGACTGCAGCTTAGGCCCACTCCCCAAGGGGAGCAGGGAGCGGGCCTAAGCCGTCAGTAGGACATCCCCTGAGGGCTCCCAGTATGTGAGAGGGGGCAGGCTGGGCTGAGGGACCACCACTCCCCCAGTGCACAAATTTCGTGCACCGGGCCCCTAGTAATAATAATAAACATCAAATCTGTTAGTGTTACACAAATATCTCAAGCACAGAGTGTGGTCCCACAGGACTACATTTCCTCTTATGATAAGTACAACTGAAAAAAATTATTTTTCATAACATTTTTAACAATAAACAAAGAATACAGGATTCTCATGACTTTTTTTTCAACTGTAAAATGAGGTTCTGCAGAACAATTTGTTAGCTCACTCAGAAAAAAGGCTATAAGGTTGATAAACAGTTTCAAAAATGTCTGTGAAGTCATAAAAATGCTTTATGAAAAGAAAAAAGTAGCCCTAACCAGTTTGGTTGAGTAGATAGAGCATCGGCCTGCAGACTCAAGGGTCCCAGGTTCGATTCCAGTCAAGGGCATGCACCTTGGTTGCGGGCACATCCCCAGGGGGGAGTGTGCAGGAGGCAGCTGATCGATGTTTCTCTCTCATCGATGTTTCTAACTCTCTATCCTTCCTCTCTGTAAAAAATCAATAAAATATATTTTTTTAAAAAAAGAAAAGAGGAAAGTAGATTTTTAAATGAATGTATTATTTCATTTAACATGTTTTAAATATATAAACTATCAAGACATTTAATATTTGTAAATACATATTAAATAATTTTTAAATCTCTCTCTATAAAAGCCTAAGCGACCGAATGACCAAACGAGCAGAATGACCGGAACGATCCAAACAACTGGTCACTATGATGTGCACTGACCACCAGGGGGCAGATGCTCAATGCAGGAGCTGCCCCCTGGTGTTCATTGCACTCCCATAGCAGGCACACCACTCAGCTGAAAGACCTGGCCCGGTGGCCCACCAACCTGGCAGCCACTCTCTCAGTAGTCCTGCAAGCCCAATCTCCAGAGAACGGGTCAGGCACCGATGGACCAGAGCCACTAGCACCATCCCAACAGTGCCACTGGCCTCCTAGAATTCTGCCTCAGGCACTGCAGCCTCTTTCCCTCCCTAGACACTCTGCAAGGAAGAAATCATATAAAAGCAGCCTCCACGTGACTCCTGACAACTGGTGTGAACTTCAACAGACAGATCCAGAACCTGGGCCGGCAAGGACATCCCACAGCCCACCTGGAGGTCCGATCGCGTCCTGGCAACCCCCTACCCACCTTGGGACCCCACCCATGCACAAATTCATGCACTGGGCCTCTAGTTAATAATAAATACCTTAACACCCCAAATGTTCATAATTGTGTTTTGTTATGATGACTAATTATAAAATCTAGTAGAAGCCTGATGCATGGAATTTGTGCATGGGGGGGGGGGGCCTCAGCCTGGATTTTAAAAGGGCACAGGCTAGGCCGAGGGACCCCACTGATGCACGATCAGGGCTGGGGAGGGATGCAGGATGTTGGCCAGCCAGGGAAGGGCCACGGGAGGGCTCCAGGGCATGTCCAGCCTGTCTCGCTCAGTCCCAATTGGCTGGACCCAGCAGCAAGCTCACCTACCCGTCAGAGGGTTTGCCCCCTGGTGGTCAGTGCATGTCATAGCGAGTGGTTTAGTGGCCTTAGCATATCATTAGCATATGCTTTGATTGATGAACGGCCGACCGGATGACTGGACACTTAGCATATTAGACTTTTATTATATAGGATTATTATTTTTAAAAAGTCCTATGTTTGGTTTAAGAGGAACTTACTGCCATGTTATTTGCTCATTATTTTAGCCCCACCCATTTATATACTTATATAAACATGGTATATGCTGTATAATTTTGGGTGTGCTTTTTTCTTTTTTTTTTAGTGTGTACTCATTATATAGGTTTAACTCTTGGTTGTCTTTTTCTTAAAATGTTTACATCTACATTCACATAGTGAACTCATCCAGTCTTATGACTGCAAACAGCATTTATAGGCTTGTATCCTTCAAGTTTAGATCTCCAAATATTTCTCTCCAAATTCTAGCTTTATATAAAGGTTTATCTAGATATATATATCCCAGTGCACGAAATTTGTGCACTGGGAGTGGGGTTGTCCCTCAGCCCAGACAGCACACTCTCCAATCTGGGATCCCTCTCACAGTCTGGGACTGCTGGCTCCCAACCGCTTGCCTGCCTGAATGCCCCTAACTGCTTCTGCCTGCCAGCCTGATCACCCCCTAATCACTCCTCTGCCAGCCTGATCAACACCTAACTGCTTCCCTGCCGGCCTGATTGCTCCCAATTGCCCTCCCCTGCCGGCTATCTTGTGGCAGCCATCTTGTGGGGGTGACCATCTTGTGGGGGGTGTGACAGTCAATTTGCATATTACCTCTTTATTATATAGAATATATATATGCCAAAATCAGTGTATCTAAAACTGAACTCCTGATGATTCACAAACAGCATCTCCATTTGCAGATATTTTTTATCTTGGTTGATGGAAGCACTATCTTCCCCAGTGTTTGGTCCAAAAACCTTGGACTCATCTTTGAGTGACATTCTTTTATTTCCTTTCTTTCCTCTTTCCCTTCCTGCTCCTCTCCTTTCTGTCACCATTTCTTCCCACCCCATCTTTTTCAAATCAAGCAAATATAAAATCTTGTGTGTATTACCTACTATTTCTTAACCTTTTTATACTTTTGTTTTCCATAGTATGCATTACCTGCTAATATCCTGTATTATTTACTTATTTATTGATTATTTGTAGCAATATATTGATTGATAGCCTTAATATTTACATCTTTAAGCTAAAATATAAGCTGTGAGAAGGCTGAGATCTTTGTTAGATATATTCACTGATATATTCAAAATGCCTAAAACAGAAGTCAATGAATATTATCTCTTGAATGAATGAGCAGAGTTTATTTATGTTATGTTGTCACTATTGAGCTGGTATTGAGCACAGGGACTGGAATGTAACAGTGGCTTGAAGTATTTATGAAAAAAATGAGTGCCAGAATACAGTTAATTGTGTGAGCTTCTGAAGTGCACTGCACTTGAATAAAATGCACTTATCTACACATACCACTTGTGAAATATGTTTGCTGGCATCACAAAATTTAGTATTCTTTTTTTCTGACTTGATTAAAACTATTTATAATTAGCAGGGAGGAGGGAGTCAAGGGGGGAAAAAGGGACAGCTGTAATACTTTCAACAATAAAGATAAATTAACTTTAAAATACTATCTATATTAAGATTTTAAGTCATATGACCTTTTCTCCTCTTCTTTCTATTAGTGTTTAATGTCCTCTTCCACTCCATTTCATTTGTTTAAGTAAATATTACCAATTAGAAAATGATACACTCAAGCAGACATTATCGTGCCAGACCTCATATTTCCAAGCACAATAACAGTCAGCTTCGTTTCTAGATGCCATTCTCTTGCAGAATTACTTATGCTTATCTGCTGATTATGACACAATGGACAGCAAAGTTTAATAAATATTGCTATGCCAATCAAACTGAGGTTCTCTTATTCTGAGAAGAACTAAACAGTTTTATATCTCTCTTTCAATCACATACTTCTCTGTGCTAAGAAAACTACTCTGGATGATAGCCTTGCTGGATAGAGTATTCTTGGTTCTCAAAACTGCCTGATACTGGCACAAGAGCAGACATATAGACCAATGGGAAAAAACAGAGAACCCAGAGTTCAACCCAAGCCATTATGCTCAATTAATATTTGACAAAGGAGGCAAGAGCATACAAGGGAGTCAAGACAGTCTCTTCAATAAATGGTGTTGGGAAAATTGGACAGATACATGCAAAAAAATGAAACTAGACCACCAACTTACACCATACACAAAAATAAACTCAAAATAGATAAAGGACTTAAACGTAAGACAGAAAACCATAAAAATCCTAGAAGAAGCCATAAGTAGCAAAACAGCAGACATTTTTCATAGCAATATCTTTACTGATATAACTCCTAGGGCAATGGAAACTAAGGAAAAAATAAACAAATGGGACTATATCAAAATAAGCTCTGCACAGCAAAAGAAACCATCAACAAAACGATAAGAAAGACCACTGCATGGGAGAACATATTTGCCAATGTTAACTCCGAAAAGGGTTTAATCTCCAAAATTTATAGGGAACTCATACAACTTAACAAAAGGAAGATAAACAATCCAATAAAAAAATAAGCAATGACTTAAATAGACACTTTTGAAAGAGGACATACAGAAGGCCAAGAGACATATGAAAACATGTTCAAAGTCACTAATCATCCAAGAGATGCAAATCAAAACCACAATGAGGTATCATCTCACACCTGTCAGAATGGCTATCATCAACAAATCAACAAAGGACAAATACTGGTGAGGATGTGGAGAAAAAGGAACCCTTGTGCACTGCTGGTGGGAATGCAGACTGGTGCAACCACTGTGGAGAACAGTATGGCATTTCCTCAACAAATTAAAAAATACAACTTCCATTTGACCCAGTAATCCCACTCCTAGGAATATATCCCAAGAAAACAGAAACACCAATCAGAAAAGATATATGCACCCCTATGTTCATAGCAGCACAATTTACAATAGCTAAGATTTAGAAACAGTGTAGGTGCCCATCAGCAGATGAGTGGATTAGAAAACTGTGGTACAGCCATGACCGGGTTTGCTCAGTGGATAGAGCATCGGCCTGTGGACTGAAGGGTCCCAGGTTTGATTCTGGTCCAAGGCATGTACCTTGGTTGCGGGCACATCCCCAGCAGAGGGTGTGTAGGAGGCAGCTGATCGATGTTTCCCTGCCATCGATGTTTCTAACTCTCTATCTCTCTCCCTTCCTCTCTGTAAAAAGATCAATATAATATATAAAAAAAGAAAGAAAACTGTGGTACATCTACACAATGGAATACTACACTGCTGTAAAAAAGAAGGAATTCTTACCATTTGCAACAGCATGGATGGAACTGGAGAGCATTATGCTAATCGAAATAAGCCAGACAGGGAAAGTTAAATATCACATGACTTCACTCATTTGTGGAATATAATGAACAACATATGTGAGAAACCAAAATAGAACCAGAGTCATAGAAGCATCGAACAGACTGTCCAACCTATGAGGGAAGGTGAGGGGTGAGGGGGTAAGAGATCAACCAAAGGACTTGTATGCATGCATATGAGCAAAACCAATGGACACAGATGGGGGCCGGTGGGTTGGGGGCGGCCGGGGAGAGGTCATTGGGGCAAAAAGGAGAATTATGTAATACTTAAAACAATAAATAATTTAAATTAAAAAAGAAAACTCTGCATCCTTGCTCCATTCTAGTATAATTTTCAAGATAAACAAATCTTTTCGCATCAACATAAAGAATGTCATCTTTACTTAATTTAACTTTTTTCTGAAACTTATTCATTTTAATTATAAAGAGCTTAATTGATATTTTCTTTATGGGAATGAATAGTATAGACCATCAGTCAAAATAATTTAAGAGCTTCTATTTTTAAAAAAATTGCTCATTAAAAATTATACAGTATTTATCTATCTATCATCTACTTACCCATTTACATTATTTTTCTGATATATTAATTTGAAATTTTCTGACAAAACAATACAATATCCCTCTTTAAGCTCTTTTTCTAATAATTTCTAAATCAGAATTTAATACATGCTGGTAAAGGTCCAACGACTTTAATTCTTTAATGTTCTGAAAATAAAGATGAAGAAGCATAACATTTGGAATTTATGAAAACTTAATGATATTATTGAAGACTAAGTTTTCAAATTGAAGAATCACACACACAAAATAGACAAATTAGTATCAGTCAGTGTAGAGTCGTGTAAAATTTTACTGATTTTTTTTCAGTATTGTTTTCAATGAGTTACATTGTAAATCAAAGTTCTATTATTACACTGATGGCTTTTGTCTAAGAGTAAAACATGTAGGCCTAATGATTGACAATGTACTTGTCAGAAACAGGACACATCACTTTTCCTGCCAGACCAGATGCCATGGTAACACCTGGTTAGTGAAAGTTGAAGAAATATTTTGTAGTTTTGCATTTGTTAGAGCTGCTGGACTGTAACAGATATGTATTAATTGGAAGTAGATGTGACAGCTTGCAGCAGTTGCTGAGACAGGAAGCAAACCATCAGCACCTGTCAAGGCTAAGGACTGAAAAAAGATGAATCAAACGCTGTGATGTGTGACTTCAAACACAGTGTCCCTTTTGTGTGCGCATCATTTGTAAGAAGTGTTGGGGAAATGTGGGGTTTTGTTAATATATAAATATTTTCATCAGTGTCTTAAAGATATGAAAAAGAATAATCACCTGTCAAGTTAAAAGGGGGTAAATTATAAATTCAAAAGAGCATATAAAACATTGACAGCTCTAATCATATACCATCACCACGATTTCACAGTGTACGATGCATGGATGCATGAAAGATATTCCAAATAGGAATTGGCAGGTTAGTACAAAAACAACATTGCTCCCGGTTCTAGCAGGATAAATGTGATCAGGCAGTTTCAGATAACAAAGCCCTCCAAAATTAAGATCATATTTTCATGCTGTTCAATGATAGAAAACTAATGCTATCAATAGGTCTCTTTTTCACTATGCTAAAAATCGTAAGATGCTGTTTTCTTTCTTTGGCCAGTGCACGTTCTATCAATGTATCTAGAAGGAAATACACAAATACCTTCTTTTGTATTTGCTTGCTATTTTCACTCCCCATATAGTTTTACTCTGATAATGTAATAACTCTCTATTTGATTGAAGCATGCAGTTAAAAATTTCAATATCACTGAGGATAGTTTAACAAACAGAAAGGGGATGATGGGGCAGAGTTGCAGTTCTAAATATAGTCTTCAAACTTCTTCAACCAAATCAAATTTGAGGTTATTATTGATTTGTAACTGCTAACCTTTTAAGTGAGTCAAGGGCAACAAATGAAACAAAACAAAAAACAAACCAAAAAAATGTATGGCATACTTTCATATTACTTGGGGATTATGTCCTATAAAAAGAAAAAAAAGACTTAAAAAACGATTAAAAAATGTTCCCCATTATTTAATTTTATTATTATTTTTATTGTTTAAAGTATCACAAATAGTAGTACATATGACTCCTTTTTCCCCCTTTGACCTCCCCCCGGCCTCCCCTACCCCTCTCCCGGCACATGCCCTTACCTCACCCAGGGTCTGTGTCCATTGGTTATCCTTATATGCATGCATACAAGTCCTTCTGTTGATCTCTTACCACCCCCAGCCTTCCCCTGCCTTCCCACTATACTTTGACAGTCTGTTCGATGCTTCTTTGACTCTATATCTATTTTTGTTCAGCAGTTTGTGATGTTCATTATATTCCACAAATGAGTGAGATCATGTGATATTTATCTTTCTCTGCTTGAAATAATGCTCTCCAGGGCCATCCATGCTGTTGCAAATGGTAAGAATTCCTTCTTTTTTACAGCAATGTAGTATTCCATTGTGTAGATGTACCACAGTTTTCTAATCCACTCATCTGCTGACAGGCATTTAGGCTGTTCCCAAACCTTAGCTATTGTAAATTGCGCTGCTATGAACATAGGGGTGCATATATCTTTTCTGATTGGTGTTTCTGTTTTCTTGGGATATATTCTTAGAAGTGGGATTACTGGGTCAAATGAAAGTTCTATTTTTAATTTGTTGAGGAAATGCCATACTGTTCTCCACAGTGGTTGCACCAGTCTGCATTCCCACCAGCAGTGCACAAGGGTTCCCTTTTTCCCACATCCTCACCAGTACTTGTCCTTTGTTGATTTGTTGATGATAGCCATTCTGACAGGTGTGAGATGGTACCTCATTGTGGTTTTGATTTGCATCTCTTGGATGATTAGAGACTTTGAGCATGTTTTCATATGTCTCTTGGCCTTCTGTATGTCCTGGTGATATCATGTAGATTTAAGCTATATTTCAGGGAAAACTTCAGTTCTAAAAATCCATCCTTTAAATCAAGATTGCTGAAAATCTATTAGAAAATGTCTTAATATAAACTTAGATGACTTCTTACAGTTCTTTATTATTTGCCTGACATTTACCATCTTTCAAATACATATTGCTTTTCCTTGAAAATGGACATAACTCTGGGTATAGCTGACATGGGTAAATATCAAAAGATGTGGAGTCATTCAGAAAATATTGCAATGAATAAGTAAAGGTGATTTTAAAAGATTCAACATTTCTGATGCAGATGGTGAGGTAATAACCCTTTCAAAATGATATTTTCTCATTTGTTTATATAAAATAGAAACTCTGTTATAAGTAAAAATCTGTAACTAAAAAAGAAGGCAGTACACCCAAATTCTATGCCAAGTTTTGCATTTAAATGAATTCAAACTAAATGTTTACTTTATCAAATACTTACTCTTATTATAATCTGAAACAACTGGATGTGGACATATGCATAATCACATAGACATAAAAACAGATGCAAACCTATATACCAACACAGAAATAATGGGTCATAGTTAATACTGAATCATGGGAAATATAGCACAGTAAAATTATTAGCATGTATTATACACAGATTTTAAACTATGAAATAAATTACCCAGTTTCAAAGTTTTAATAAATAAATCAACCAAATATATTTTAGCCAAGGTATCACTTTTATTCAAGATATATTTAGAAAGTTTTTAAATTTTTTTACTGAAAACATTTTTGTCATCTGCTTTTTATAATTCATTGGTGTATTATTTTATATGACCATGAAAACTTTAAAAGATCCATGAAATAATGACAATCTATGTGAATATAAAGGTACTTTTTAAACTGTTACCACTACACATTTTTTATTTTGCTACGAATCATGTTACTGGTTTTGTTCACTTCAGAATTTGAGGTTGATTAGTGGACAGCTTTGCTCATGAAGACCAGGACTTCATGTGACCACAGGCCAAAGAGTAAAACTAATGGTAGCCGGGATCCTGTGAATTTTATGTCAGGGTGGAATCGATACATCTGGAAATTTAACTTCATTTGATAAAAGTCAGAACAGTTTATTCCAGGGATATGATCCAACTCTATTTCCCCCCCTAAATCATCTTCTTTAGCTTTATAAAATGGCAAATCTGGGTAGCTATTACATTCCAGATCACTCATGTTTATCAAACTGTCATTTGGTTTAAAAGATTGATTCTGAAGAACATTTTTTTTATTGGTCCAATTTCTGATGGTGAGGAAACTAATATTTTGCTGTGGTTTAAGACAGCGTTCTCTAGACGAAATAATCACCTTATTTCTCGCCAAAGCATAAATTGACTATTTCTTCCTACATGGTTGGAATGCTATGAACACAGTGAAATTAAACTGGATTTTTGATAACAAGGGGAAAATAATTTAATGCTATTGATGCATATAATTATGGATGCTGTGCTCAGAGGATTCCTCAGTCATGTGAACTTTTTCTTTGGAAGCCAAGAGGATTCTCACGAGGCTCCCTCAGTTCCTGCACAAGGGGCTGCATAATGGGAACTAAAAGGTGCCGGCCATCATGATGAATGGGGGACAAAGGGAAACAATGAGAAGACAGAAGAAGAAATAATAACTGGTGCAATTATGTGGGGTTTTTAGATGGATTTTGAAGAATGAGTTGAAAAACAGATTGATGTTCTTGGGATTTCTATTTTGAAGGTTGATATCACATGACAAAATTTGAGGGAAATGGAGGTGTTTCATCAGCGCTTTGACTATTAAGTGTTACAGCAAATTGGTTCTATCCATCCTAATTTGGAGATTTTCAAATGAACTTATGAAGATCATGACTTATGATGGGAAAGTACTTGTATAATATGTTTGCTTCCATCTCTGACATCTAAAGAGTTTGGAAGTTGTTGTTCTCATCCTCACAAGAAAAAGCTGAACAAGTTGAAAATTGATGTCTTTTCTTGGACCCATTAGGGGGGCTGATGTCACGTGGCAAATCACTGCCCAGAAATCTGGAGACATTGCCAAACTAGAGTCATAGGAGGGATGGTCTGGAGCCATAAACTTTAGGAATACTTAAATGCCAATATTGATGAAGTTCTAGAGTAGGGATGGGGAACCTCTTTTTTCTGCCAAGGGCCATTTGGATATTTATAACATCATTCACAGGTCATACAAAATTATCAATTTAAAAACTAGCCTGCTACATTTGGTCAAACATTTAATTAACTCACCCCTAATGCCTTGGCAGGGCCAGACCCAATGATTTTGTGGGCCTTATACAGCCCGTGGGCAGGATGTTCATCACCCTTGTTCTAGAATTTCAGTGAGGACTATCTTAAAATTGAAACCTTCTAGAGGCCACGCTTTTAGGAAGACCCCACACTTTCGTATGTTTTACCTCCATGAATACCACTGGATTCTCGTGGTGATAAGCCAAGAAAGACCCTCTCCTGTCTCTGGAAAGGGAAGGAAAGAATAAACCTAGGGGAAAAGACTTTATCAGAGCCTTATTCTACTGGAAGGAAGGACATTTCCTCAAACCCAGCCACTCTAGACTCCCTATTATACCTAAAGAGAAGAAAAGAAGTTATGAAATACATGTGCATTTCATAGCTGAGGGACACAGGCCCACTAAGAGATTGAGAGTTTATCATAATATCATCGGATATATTCTTTCCCCCACATTTTACCACCATACCAGTAGAGATCCAGTATAATAAATGTTACTTACATCTGAAAGACCTTCAAGATACTGACTATGTCTGAAGAGTAGTTCCTAAGGAAGCCCAAAGACAAGAACAGATGAGTAAAGCAAGCCTAAAGAAGGAATTTCTAAGAAAAATAAAAAAAGATGGCAAATAGATACAGATTTAAACCCTCTGGCATGTACAACTATAGCACATTAAACAAATCACAACTCATGGCCAAATTAACATAACCTCGTACTAAAAGACTACTTATCACATTTTGATGGCCCTGTATATTATATCTGGCTTTAAGCAAAAAATTTTAAGGCTTGTTAAAATGTTAAAAAAAAAAAAAGAGAGAGAGAATATAGCCATAAGTAGACTCAAATATGACACAGAGTTTGGAATTACCTCACAAAATTTAAAACAGTTATGATTATCATGTTAAGGTCTATATAGTAGTCCCCCCTTAACTGTGGTGTAAATGCTTCAAGACCCTAGAGGATTCCTAAAACCCCAGTGAGCACCAAACCCTATATAAAAATATTTTTCTCTTATACATATTTACCTATGATAAAGTTTAATTTGTAAATTAGGCAAGTAAGAGATTAGCAACAATACTAAAATAGAATAATTATAACAATATGCTCTAACAAAGGTTATGTGAATGTGGACTCTCTTTGCTCAGGTATTCCACCCACAAACATAGTGCCTTTTCCATTTTAAGTACTTACCTATTAAGCCCTGTGACAGTAACTTTTTGCTGTTTTTGATTTGCAACAGCAAAACTGGCACAAATTTCACTTCCCTTTTTCAAAATTTCATAGACAGATTTGTTTTTACCATAGATCTTAGTAACCTCAGCATACAGTTTTCCTTGTTGAGAACTTTCTCATTTTTCACTTAAAGGAAACACTTTATAGCTTTTTTTGACATATTCCAATTGCCAGCCTCACTACTCTAGAGCTTTTAGGCCATCATTAAGTAAAATAAGGGTTACTTGAACACAAGCACTGCAATACCATAAAAATGGATCAGATAATCATGATGAGTACTAAGTGACTGCTTAGCAGGTAGCATGTATAACATGGACACACTGGACAAAGGGATGTCCCGAGGTTGGGACAAAACAAGACTGTGTGAGATTTCACCACACAACTCAGAAGAGTATGCAATTTAAAACATATGAATTCTTTATTTATGGAATTTTCTATTTAATATATTCAGACAGCACTTTGCTGCAGATAACGGAAACCATGGAAAGTGAAACTGCAGGTAAGTGGGGAATATTGTAAAGGAAAAGGTAGACATAATTCAAGAACAGGTGAGTAATGCAAAGAGAAGGAAATTCTGACAATGTAAGAAATGATAGAATAAAACAATTTAGCGTAAGTGATAAATGCCTTTATGGACTACTGTATTAAGGTTAATACATTTCTTTGATGGGCTCATTAGTATACTGGACAATGCTATGAAAGAATCACGAAAGAAGAAAATAGGTCAAAAGAAACTTTTAAAACTAAAAGGCAAAAGAAAAACTGATTAGTGACTTTGAACATGTTTTCATATGTCTCTTGGCCTTTTGTATGTCCACTTTTGAAAAGTATCTATTTGAGTCCTTTGCTCATTTTTTGATTGGATTGTTTCTCTTCTTTTTATTGAGATGTATGAGTTCCCTATAAATTTTGGAGATTAAACCCTTATTGGAGATAACATTGGCAAATATGTTCTATGCTGTGGGCTTTCTTGTTGTTTTATTGATGGTTTATTTTGCTGTGCAGAAGTTTTTTACTTTGATGTAGTCCCATTTGTTTATTTTCTCCTTGTTTTCAATTGTCCTTGGAGCTGTATTGGTAAAGATATTGCTACAACATGTGTCTGTTATTTTGCTGCCTATGGCTTCTTCTAAAATTTTTATGGTGTCTCATCTTAAATTTAAGTCCTTTATCCATTTGAATTTATTTTTGTGTATGGTGTAAGTTGGTGGTCTGTTTCATTTTTTTGCATGTATCTGTCCAATTTTCCAAACACCATTTATTGAAGAGACTGTCTCAATTCCATTGTATGCTCTTGCCTCCTTTGTTAAATATTAATATATTAATTGAGCATAATGGCTTGGGTCAAATTCTGGGTTCTCTGTTCTGTCCCATTGGTCTATATGTCTGTTCTTGTGGCAGTACCATGCAGTTTTGAGAACAGAGGCTTTGTAATATAGCTTGATATCTGGTATTGTGATCATTCCAACTTTGTTCTGTAGGGGATACCTACAGACTTGGTTTCCATGGAGTAGAAAATTTAGACTATTGATTTATAAACTCTATCTAAAGAGTCCACTTACATAATCTGGAGTACAGAAAGACAAAATATATTCTGAAGACTTAATTATGAGCTTCAACTACTGCTTGGGTCACAGTTAATATCCTATATTTACCATTTTACTGTTTTTCAGATGATCCTGTGGAATAGTATCAGTGAATCATATAGGACAGATGCTAATGAAAAGCAAAGCTTGTGCATTATATAAAACCAATTTCAAAATTTTATAATTCAAGGCAGCTGCCTGAATAGGATGAGCTTCAGATTGCAGTGGCTGGCCTGATATTTCACAAATTAGTATGCTCATTTAAATATATCAAATGTGACTTTGGATGAAATTTATTTAAGGACAGTGGAAGGGGAACTTGAGCAGCCTTTAAGCGGGTATGTTTAAGTGTGAATTTGTGGCTTAATATTATCTATAACAACCACTCAGAGTTACACAAACAACATTTATGAGGAAATGATGGTACACACAGACAATCTGCAAGTGCACACAGCATTTTGCAATCCACATAATGTTCTCAAACTGCATGACTCTCATTAATGTTCAAAGGCAATGATATATGTAGAGGATTAAGCAATCATTCCAGATATTTGATGAGGATTTTAGCAAATGCTCATGGGGTATTGTGTCAGGCTATCATAATGTTGTTGGAGGCCAGAAACCATATTAAGGAAATTATGATCTTGAGAATATCAGAGGGAGCTGTGTTTTAGAAGATAAGGGAGATCTACCATGGCTGAAAATCAATCTGGATGGATAATAAGGCCATAATTGAAAAGATTAATAATGACTCTAAATAATTACTCTAATGCAGCACTTATCAGCCATATGCTGTTGAAATTTTGGACCAGATAATTCTTTGTTGTGAATGACTTTCTTGTGCATTGTAGGATGGTTAGCAATATACCTGGCTTGAACTCTCTAGATGCTAATTGCAAGGTCTCAGTCCTACCTTTCAAGAATGTCACCAGGCCTTGCCTGTGTCCTCGGGAAATAAAATTTCCCCTAATTGAGAACATATGCTCCACTGGATGACCATAGCCATCAAGAATGATGGGGAGGGATTACATCTTCACAAAGGAAAGACTATTAGATAGGAAATCATGGATATTATGATTTTGAAGGTCAGGGGCTGTAAGTATTTAAGAACCACGCTAAAAAGTGAAATTATTAGAAGTCACTATGATAAAGCTAAGTTTTAGGAGGCCATCACTGATGAATATGGCTCTTATTTTTGCTCTCTAATAACCCAGATACCAGGGATTTAAAAAGGCTGTCTTCCTGTGCTACAGTTAGTTGGCATTGGACAGAGATAAATACGTATTGTCTTATGGGAAATAGATAGGTGGGATTTTATAACAACAGCTGGGCACTGGTACCTTTAAAAAATTGCAGCATGATATCTGACATGTAGCCATCCTCAGCAAACCAATAGAATTCAGACTTTACTGAGGATCTCTAGTCACATTGGAAATATGTGGTACATTTTGACTAAGGTATGGCAAGTCAAACTTTAACCCTCTGCCTCAACTATACTACGTGTAACAACTATAATACATTGTTAAAATAATTTTTTAATTCTATGATATAATTAAAGTCATACTGGCATGATCTTCAGGATAAGAAAATATATGGATGGGTTTATTTGAAGCTCACAACTGTGGAAATAACTGTGGAAAACCTTTGTCTATAAAAATAAGTTTGCACTAAGTACAATAAATTTAAAATATTCAAATAATTATGGGTGATTAAGAAAAAGTAGCAAATGACCTAGTAAATCAATAGCAAAAGACCAGTAAAGAAATTCAATCATGATGAACATGGTTTGTGGTAAGAATTCCTTTTCCACATTGGATTGTTTGTTGGAGTCTTTGCAGGGTTGCTCTTTTGTATGATATTTTACAGAAAGCACAGTAGGAAAAATAATGAAAATATACATAAGAATTTTATAGAAAAGCCATATTGACAAAGGATAAACTATGTTCAGTTGCTTGTGACTAAAATAAAAAATCTCAACATTTTTGTAAGGCCTACAATGACTTATATATTTCTTCCACCTTTTCTGCATGATTGGTTCCCAAATCATGATTTTTGGCGATGACCCAACATTTCACACACACCTCTTACACATGGTTTTAGAACATACTATACTTACTGCCTGAAAGAATTTTTAACTCATATACTGCTCCACTAACTGGTATTTCCTTAAATGTCTCCTAAAAACTAAACACAACATCTAGTAAAGTTAAAATTGCTCACCTCCTAATACTCAGAAATTTCTCATTTTATACATGTATATAACAGCAAAATATTCATGCTGCATTTCAATATCAATTTAACTGCAATTCCTTTAAATAGCCATAATGAATAGAATACATTTAAATTAAAATATCATAAATCAAGGTGAATGAACTAAAAAACATGTTATAATCTAAGTTCAAAAAGTATACTAAGTTAAAAATAAAATTAGTGAACATATGCTTAATTTAATATTTTTATATAAATGCTGAATTAAGAAAATTAAATAAAATATATTTTAATGATTTCATCATCTTAAATTTCATGCATTACATGATTGAACTTTAATGACTTAATATCACTTAAACTCCTATATGGAGAAATGAATGGGAGATAGACTGGATGTGTAGAGGCCAATTAAATGGCTAAAACGGCATAAGGAATAATTTTTTTTAAAAATTGCATTTTGACAATATAAATGGAAAGATGTGGACATATAATGTTAATGTGGGAGTAATGCAATCAGACAAGAAAGAGGTGAGAGAGACTTAAAGGGAGTTGTTAATGAAAATTGTCAGTTTTCTGGCTCAAGTATGTAAGTGAATGCTGAAGAATTTGTTGGAATGGAGTACATTAA
Source organism: Myotis lucifugus (assembly GCF_000147115.1). Taxonomy (NCBI): domain Eukaryota; kingdom Metazoa; phylum Chordata; class Mammalia; order Chiroptera; family Vespertilionidae; genus Myotis; species Myotis lucifugus. The sequence goes on along the minus strand of NW_005871804.1, from coordinate 16,228 downwards.
AAAGGGTAAGTGAAAGAAGAGGTGTGGATAATTATTTGACATCTGTTTGCAGCACAGTATGTTGAGGTCCTCTGATTCATTCAAATGGAAATTTTGAGTGTGTAAATCTATATATATAAAAGCCAAGTGACCAGAATGACCGATCGCCAACCTTCCTCCTGCGTCCCCTCCCCCCGGGGGTGGGCCAGCCAAACCCCACCAGTACACGAACTTGTGCACAGGGCCTCTAGTAGATATATAAATCTAAAACTCAGAAGAGAGGTGGATACTGGAAATAGAGGATTGTGTGTAAACACATGAATTTTAATAATCATCCAAGGAGTAGATTCAATCAACTTGAGAAAAGACCAATGGTATTATAAAAGGATACCAAGAAAAAAAGGTGACCAATTCTATTACTGGAAATTACCTTGAGTAAGAAGAGCCAGAAAGAGAAACATAAAAGGATCATCAAGTTGGGGAGGAGGAGAACCAGGAACCTATGGTGTCTCTGCATGCTGGGACAGACTGTCTTTAAAGACTGAGTAGACTGCTGTGCTAAATGCTGCTTTTCAGTAAATCAGGGTAGAGCATGAAGTGTACCTACTGGACTTAGTGACATTTACATTACTGATTGTCCTTTTTGAGAACAGTACTTATAAGACAGAGATAACCTTGATAAGCAAATCCCTGGATCCTCTGCATGAAGCTTTCATTGTGTCCAATGAAGGCTGTGATCTTCAGACACGGAAATCTGAAGCAAGACAGAGTACTATTTTCATTTTACTTAAAAACAAGCAACACCACCAAAACGGACCATACAACCAAAACAAGAAAACAATCACCTCTGGGCCTTTATTTGTTTCACTTTTTTTTTCCCTAAGGAAAAATCTCCAAACAAACAAACCTGGAACTTAAACAGAACAAAAAAAGCTTCCAAATTTGAAAATTTACCAAAAATGATTATTATACATCAAACTCACCTTATAGTGTTATCTACTTTCATAAACTCTATTTCCAGTAGAACTCTTGAAGAACTGGTCCAAGCTGATGATAAAGGTCTCTTTCAGGGGGTGAGACTGTGTGTATTTGATGATACATAAAGGAATCATTTCAATAAACTAGGTAAATAATTTGGAATATATTGCTTTTCCAGCTGTCCTCGGGGCATCATTTTAGTGGATGATTATAGGCAAATGAATATTATCTTATAATTTTCACATGAGCACCAGAAGCTTTTCTGTTAGCTCCAGATTGTACTTAGTCTCTAATGATATTTTATAGAATCCTATCAGCTTGGTGGGAAAGCTCAGGGGATCCTCAATGATAGCTAGCAGGTTCTTTTTGTTTTCTTCCTTTTTGAATTTGCATATCTAAAAAGGCAACTATTTAATAGAATTAGTTAATTGGTTGTAATATTTTGGTAATAAGTGGGAAAAGGTGCCTAGGACCCTCTTCCATCTCTCCACAGTTTCAAGGAGGGCTTGTTTTGAATTATTTTCTGCCACCATCACACCCAAAGAGAAATCCAGTTTGTTTGTTTTTTAATCCTCACCTGAGGATTCTTTTTATAATGACTTTTAGAGAGAGGAAGAGGCAGGGGGGAGAGAAATATTGATGTGAGAGAGAAACCCTGATCAGTTGCCTCTCATACACATCCTGACCGGGAATTGTACCTGCAACATTTTTGGTGCATGGGACAATGCTCCAACCGACTGAGCCACCGGCCAAAGTGAGAATTCTACTTTTTTAAAGCATAGAATTAACATGCCATTTTGCCCTTTGGAATATCTTCACCATAATTATTGCAGATATTTTCTCTTTAAAATTATCTAAGACAAAATTTCCACTAATTTTCAAAGTTCTTTCAAGGCTAGAAAAAGTCTTAACTTTTGCATAATATATACTAAATGCAACACTTCAACTCTGTACAGAGGTTAATCTTATTGCTTTACTTATAATTCCTGTTCTTTTTTGTAAAATCAAATATACGTTTTTTTGTTTGTTTGGTTTGTTTCTATTTTTTAGTAACTTCTCCCTTAATACCTTTTTTATTTGAACCTCGATAGCACAGGATTAATATATGCAATTCTTAAATCCTTAATGCGTCCTAGTATTCTATCCCATATCCCTTTGCTAAACCTACTTCTTAGCATAATCTTAGCACAGAGGAATTCTGTGTCACTAATTATTGTGCTGTACGTGCCTGAGTACTTAAAAATGCAAAAAACACTCTCATAAGAACTACAATTGAATCTTTATATATATGATATAATTATCTATATATAATACACACATGTATGCAGGTTTATAATAAAATATATCTTTTATATCCTATATTATACATACACATATTTTAGTTATTACAGTGTATATTTTGCATGTTTATATATGTTATATACTGCATAAAATCTACACTAATAAAAGACAAACATGCAAATTGACTGTACCTTTGCCATGCCTTAAGCCATGCCCACCAGCCAATCAGAGCAACTATATGCAAATTAACCCAACCAAGATGGCGGCCAGCAGCCACTGAGCTGGAGCAAGCAGGAGGCTGGGTTGCCCCTAGCAATGGAGGAAGCCAAGCTTCCCTCCCGCCTGCCCTGGCCAGCTCTGAGCTCCTCTCAAGGCTACAAAGTTTCAATTATAGAAGGTAAATAAATCCCAGAATAAAAAAAAAAAGAAAGAAAAAAAGGAGAGACTGGGAGCTTCTGTCGCCGGGGGGGGGGGGGGGGGCTTGGCCAGCCTGAAAACGGCCCTCAGCCCCTCACCCAGACTGGCCAGGCACCCCAGTGGGGACCCCCAACCCTAAAGGGGGTGTGGCTAGCCTGAAAACAGCCATCAGCCCCTCACCCATGCTGGCCAAACCTCCATGGGTGATGGTCCCCACTTGGGGGGGGGGCTTGACCAGCCTGCAAACAGCCATCAGCTCCTCACCCAGGCTGGCCAGTCACCCCAGCGGGACTGTCACCCTGATCTGGGACACCCTTCAGGGCAACAGCCAGCCCCCACCCATGCACCAGGCCTCTCTCCTATATAATAAAAGGGTAATATGCAAACTGACCCTAACAGCAGAACAACTGGGAATGACTGGTCACTATGACACACACTGACCACCAGGGGGCAGACGCTCAATGCAGGAGCTGCCCCCTGGTGGTCATTGCGCTCCCACGTGGGAGCTCTGCTCAGCCACAAGCCAGACTGATAGCTGCCAGTATAGCGGTGGTGGTGGGAGCCTCTCCTGCCTCCTCAGCAGCACTAAGGATGTCCGACTGCAGCTTAGGCCTGCTCCCCACTGGCAAGTGGACATCCCCCAGGGCTCCTGGGCTGCCAGAGGGATGTCTGATTGCCAGCTTAGGCCCAATCCCCCGGGGAGTGGGCCTAAGCCAGCAGGTAGACATTCTCCGAGGGGTCCCAGACTGTGAGAGGGCACAGGCTGGGCTGAGGAACCCCCCACCCCCCGGGCCTCTAGTGTGTATTATAAAATTCAAATTTCAGTGAACTTTAAATACACACAAATAAACACACAAACACACACACATACACACATATGCACATACCTTAGTCTCACTAATAAATATTTGTACAGTACCATTCAGAATTAATAGCACTAAAGATATTTAGAATTGTTATGCATTAAATTTTCCTCTTAATCAAATTTTAGGCCATTTATTGCCTGAAAAATGCACTTATTTGTCATCAGTAAGTGTCCTTACCCAAATAGAAAATTCTCAAAATATGTGTTAATCAATATCATGTGATTACAAAGTAATGAGATATCTTGAACTTTGATTCAGTGACACCAATTGTCTTAATTTACATAAATAGTCAAATTTCAATTTCATCACAAATATATAATAATAAGGTTTCAATGACTACAGATAGCATTAGCTCATTTCTGTAGAATACTGCTAGGAGAAAATATAGATGCAATATACAATTAAATAAACTACGTGGTAATTTTAGCCACTGAGACAAGTGGAGATAAAGGAGGCTATAGGTGGAATCAATGGTAAGGGAAGGAGACTTGACTTGGGGTGTGAACAAACATATACAGATAATATGTTGTGCACCTGAAACTTGTATAATTTTGTTAACCAGTGTCACGCCAATAAATTTAATAAAAGGGAAACAAAGACAAAAGAAATAAAAAAAATCAGAATCCCAAAAGCTACAGTCTTTTTTTTTTTTTTAACATAGTGGATTTTACTCCACCTAGTTTGGCTCTGTCCTAAAGTAGATTTAAATTTATCAGAAAGCACCCCTCACACTCTTGCTTTTATATATTTAGCTATGTATTTCCATTGCCTGGATGCTTAGTAGCAATTCCTCAACTCATTGCATTCTGTTGTTTCCAACAAATAGTTTATTTTTAGGGGTTCCGATACTATGGATACCAAAGAGGGTGTGGATCCAGGAGAGTTTGATATCAAGAACTTGCTCTGACACTACACACAATTGGGCTGTCGCTATTTGCAACCCTCATGTTTTCCTCCATTAACAAAATGGAAACAGTGCTCCTACAGCGTGTTATTTATCATTATTTATTCGCAAACAATGAATAAATAAATAAAAGACTCCTCGTTGATATCTGACAAAGTATTTGGAATTTAAACCTGCCAGAGCTCACATTTCAGGTTATTTCAGGGCCCTCATTATAGATATCAGGTAATGGAATTTAAATTGGATTATAGAGACAGATTTCATTTATCAAGATTTAGTTAATCAAATGTCATATAACAAATGTTCATTAACATTTTAAAAGTCATGTTGAACATATGGATTTTATTCCCATAATCATGGCTTAAAGATATGAATGATTATATAAGCAAGTTGCCCACTTGTTCTATTTCCATACTCTGCCAGTATTTTATTAACGGCCCTCAATTCTGTGAAGTACTTAACTGCATTGTAAGTGCAGGGGGCATGAAGAGTCCGATAACAGCACAGCTTCTTCTGTTGGTTGCTATTAATCATGCTGATTTGAGACTCTCAGTGTGAATATAATTGGACATTAGTATTAACTTCTATAGATCTGTATAGTGGCATGTTTGGAAATGGAGGGTGCCTTGGGACCCAGGTATTTATGTAAGATGTGAAAAATCTTAGAGTATTAATTATTTGCTATTGTATAGAGTGTTGTATATATTTTATCTAAATGTAAAATCATATACCTATTTTTTAACCCAAGTCAAACATCTATTCTTTTTTAATTCTCATGTAATTTTTTAGATGTGCCTAATAGTCACAGACTGTGCTTTTCCAAAACACACTATATTTTTTCTTTTCTTCTTCTTTTTATTGCATTTATTTAGGCAACACTGGTTAACAAAATTATACAAGTTTCAGGTATACAATTCTGCAGCACATTATCTGTACTCTGAATTGTGTGTTCACCACCCAAGTCAAGTCTTTGTCCATCACCATTTATCCCCATTATGTCCTCCTCCCCCTAGAAATCACAACACTGTTGTACACTATATATATAGTATTGGTTTTTAGAGAGAGAGGAAAGGAGAGGGAGAGAGAGGAGCATTGATGTGAGAGTGAACCATCAACCAGCAGCCTCCTGCATGCTTTCTACTGAGGATCAAACCCCTATTCCTGCATATGCCCTGATAATTGAACTGCAAACCTTTCAGTGCATGGGAAGATGACCAACCAACTGAGCAACACTGGTCAAGACTCCCTATATTTTTTCAAGATGAGAGACATCTCTCCTAAAAGGGCCTGCTATGGTTTTCTTCAAGCAAATTTTATCTTGACAAACAATCTCATAACTGAGAAGACTTTATTTTAAAAATGCACAGAATATGTTTCTAATAAATGTATCCCATAAATTTACCATGCTTAACATAGTTATGATAATCTCACTATTTTCGCTTTGTAATCAAGATTTAGTTGAATTGCATGCTATTTAACAGACTACACACCACCAATTTTTAGTGGCAACACAGCTGGATTCATTTTTCAAGATGAAAGATCACCCACTATAAACTTGCACTGCTGGTGAGGCTGAAAAAATACTCAGATGTAAGATTTAAATTGGCTACAAGGGTAGACATTTCTTTGCAACCCCTGGGTAGTATATTAAGCAAAACTGAAATATTTAATTTTAATTAGAATATTGAATTAGATTCTAAGTCAAATCTAGGACAGAGTTACAAAGGGAGCTGTCTCATTGTAGTTAAAAATGCTAAAATGAATGTACTGCACTCCAAACAGAACATATATGGAATTTCAACTAGAAAGCAAAGATGGAAAGTGACTGATAACAGTTGCTAAAAATTACCCCATGGGCAGAAAAATATGAACAATTATAATGCTTCAAGAAGAATACAAATAGGCATTTGGATAATAACCTTCCTATAAATGTAATTATAGAAGTTTTAATCTTGATATTAAAATAGTTTTTCTCAACTAACCTAAGTAACATAATCTCTATTATGGTTAATATCCTTGATTAGCACAAGAATCTAATTGCATTGGACAGCTCTTATAATTCTTCAAATCCTTCTGTTCCCTCTACTACAGCTCCCACTGCTACAGCTCCAGCCAGCTTCAAAGCAACCCAGCAATTCTTTGCATTTGAACTAGAGCCATGTAACTCCTGCTTCTTGCTCTTAGGCTTCTGTGAAACAGGAAAGTAAGTAGAATGCCTGGGATAATACACTCAGGACTAACTAGAAAGTTCACCGCCATGTCTAAAGCCCCCATGACCATTGTGGAATGGAGGCCAATGGGTGTATCATTCTGAGATGCTCACTGAGCTACTCAGCAGGTTTCATGAAATGGAGCACTGGCCTTAGAGCAGTTGGCAATCACCACAAAGCATTGTTGCCCTGGTTTTTCATCCCTTCTTGTTTGACATCCTCTGCCACTTACAACTGCTTCCTGGAATGATGTTCCGAGTAAACTACTTCCATTCAAGCCTATATAATAGACTCAGAGACATAAGGTGAAACATATTTCAGACAATAAGCAAGAAAATTGTTAAGTTTATAACCGCAACCATTACTGATACTTAGAATTTGTGATTGAAACCTTTAAATGTCTAGGCAACAAGTATATTCTCTTTGAATACTCCAACTTTTACATTTATTACATTTATCTGTACATAACTGAAGTTTTTTACATATTGGATGTAGTCACTGTTTACTATATAGTTATCGGCTTGAGGTAGTTTGTGTTCTTGGGAAAGTCATTGCAAATAGAAGATGGCTGTCAAAATTGAACTTCCACAGAATTAATGTGGAAAACTGGATATGCTGCAAAACTCTTCCTTTGCTTGATAAAAGTGGGAGCAGTGGGGATGGTTCCGAACTCTCCCAGTTGCATTGTGCTATTTCTGAAATCATAGCCTATCCTTTCTGCTTGAATTAGTTGTGGTTGCTGTGGTTACGGTTGTGACTGTGGTTGCTAAAGCTTCTGAAGTTGCCAAGCAGATTTATAGGTGTACAGTTTTAATAGGTTACATATTCTGTTTGTAGTGTTTATTGAGAAATGATAATACTCAAGGTACTGCAACATACACTATTTAAACATTTTGTAACAGTGATATGTGGAGATTTCCCCTTTATATTAAGAGAATACAAAAAAGGGAAGTTGAATAATGTAACTATTCCATATTGCTAGAAAATAGCTGGTTGAGATTTAAACTAATGTTTACTACTTCAAAAGCAGGAGCGCTTCCTTTGGTTCTTGCATAAGCTAAGTGTTGATCTATCAATTTCCATGACACACATGATGTTTTAGAGCCATTTGTTCTTTTTGAAACTGGAGTCCTGGTCCAGAGATATCTTTCACAAGAGCTAGTAGAAGAATATCCTATTCATATCTGGAAATTCTGGATCAACTGTGCAAAAATTGATAATTTGCTCCAATTTACATTGCTATTTTTAGTACTACTCAAACTTAATATAAATATAAAAGTAATAATGGTATCCTATATTTTTCCAGAGACTTATAATCATGAGCCTTTGCTAATAGTTCCTATCAGTCTTATAAATAATTGCAATTTCAGATGATGCCAGAAATCATGAAATATTTATTTAGTTTTATTTCTTTAAGTGAAGATAGTTTGATTATGGTTTCAGCTCAATCTCATTAGTTTATTCTGGCATTGGCTCTTTTCTTTCTAATCAACTGCCTTGGCAACTATTCTAACTCCCCCTTTTCATGGACTAACTTTTCCAACCTGATTGGTGCTCCAGGGGACACTATGCACATAAACATAATGGGAACGGCACCCCTATAATTGTGCAACATGATCATTCACAAGTTATCTGGGTTTGGGGACTTTATTCTGGATCATCACTTATTAGTTGGTTATTCTGGATGAACCACATACTCTACCAACTTTATAAGAAGAGAGTTACAAAAAGACTCTTGAAGTCTGATCCAATTTAAATTGCATCTCACAACATATTTATGAAGTTTCATATATATGGATGGTAACTGCAAGTTATTCCTATTTCTATTCTATATCACTTTTATATTTCATTGAGAGTATAGAAAAGTAAAATAAATAACCGTAGTAGTAATGTCATTTACTCAAATTTTGTGGGTATTTTTGTTTTGTTTAATTTGTGGTTTGGGGATTTTTTTGTTTGTGTTTTGATTTTTTTGAGGCATAACTTTGACAAAGAAGTTTACAGTCATTATTCTCTATGTCCCTTTAAGAATATCATTGGGTTTTGAAGTGATAATGTAGTATTTTATAACGTTTTCTCTCTTGGAGTCAACCTGAATTGACACAGATTTTAGATATGAAATCATTGCATTTAATGCTATTTAGAGTTGACATCCACAAATTAGAGTGGAAAGTTGGGAGCATAAGAAAAGTTTAATAAATATCGGCATAGAAATTTCTATTAAGAAGCAAAATAGGAAGGATCAAAGGTAGAAGCTTTACCACAGCAAAAATTCTGAAACATTAACAGTCATGTACAAAATGTGTGAGTATATATATACTACTAGATTCAGGTAAAAATTAAGTTTTTAAAGTTAATATTTCCCCATCCATGCAGAGGAGAAACAATCTCTCCTCTGGTTATGATGTTGTGAGAAATGAATGTAGGGCATTCTTGAGAGTAACCACTTAAACTGAAAGAACATAGGCTGGAGAGGACGGGATGGTATTAGTGGAGATTTTTGACATATGCTAGCCATGTTGCCTAATACAACAAAGTAGCATACTGATGCATACTGGAAAAACCAGAAAGAATAAAATACAGTCACATGTGATTTGTTTTTGTTTAATAGTTAAAACTTTGCTAACCAAAAAAGGTCAAAATGTACCAGAAGCCATTTACTTGGAACTAACTTTGTGCTATTTTACTTTTCTAGAACTCAAATCCTCTCCAATGTAACAATTTTGCCCTCAAACAGGCATTTAACCCAGAACCAGAAGGGCATCTTTGCCAAATGGCAAGGGCATTAGGCCAACTCAGTAAGCAAAATTACATTAATGAGAACAAAAAGTGCCACAATGTGTACCAGGAATGGAGGCTATTTTAAACAGAAAAGCTGGCAGCTAAAAATGGCAGTTTGTGTCACACTAATTTGGAAAACAGAAAACTCTGAGGAGAAACTACTCAGAGATAATCAACATGATACAAAACTTGGCCAAATCCCTGAGTTTGATAAAATTTGAACTGTTAATATCACCCAAGCAATAAGTTTCTCCACTTTTAAAGTTTATATTCTAATTAATTGAGTTATACATTCACCTCTGTATGATTCAGTTTACGTATTATTTATTAGCAAGTGATAATAGTACCTATTTAACAAAGTTGTTGAGAGAAATCCATTTGTTAATGCATTTAAAGGCCTCAGTACTGTGCCTGGCATATAGTAAGTACCCCATAAGTGAAGTATACACAGGCATATGTCCAAAGATGTTTAACATTGTCTATGAGAAAGAATAGTACAAACATAAGTGTTCTAAAATAATGAATTAGTTATATCTTCTATGTATACAGCAATAATATTCAAAACTTAAAATGGTAACATAAACTTCTAATTTATTGAGTTAAAAATATGCCCCTTTTAAACTGTTAACTAAATAAAGTAGGTTAGAAAATATCATTATAAAGATTTTTATTACTATAAAAATGTGTTTGAATATGTTTAGGTATGTAATATATATATATAGTTTTAAGATTATGTATCAGTATTTTGAATTTGTGATTTATTTTAATTTAGCTAATTCTTCATCTCTCTCTCTCTCTCTCTCTCTCTCTCTCTCTCTCTATTTATAAATGAGCATATGTTATCCTTAAAATTAAAAAATAGCTATTTGGGGTTTATTAAATTTAAAATTTTAAACTTAGTATTCTCAGTCTAAAAACTATCACAGGTTTAAAAACCAGAAGGATAAAAAACAAATAACTATAAAATAGTACACAGAGATTTAATGTGTGGTATGTATTGACTAGGATAAAGTCCAATTAAGACTTTTTTTTGCACAGGAAAGCATTATGGACAATATGTGAGGGTACTATGTGAACATAGAGGGGAGGTGTATATGCAGAGTGCGCTGAGAAATCCAGTCAGAGAACCGAGCTAATAGCAGGCCTACTGCACACAAGCAGAGGCCAAACTTCCACAGCGTTGGCATGTAAAGCATTTTAGATGCTAAGATGACAGAACTGCTCATAAAACCATCTGTTATTTACTGATCCATCTGTTGGTCCGCAGAGAGCCATCAGGACCAAAGAAATTCTTTGGTCTGAGAAACAGCATAATTTCCATTTTTTTGACTTAGAAATGGCATTAATGACTTACAGAGTCAGTATTTTATTACAGCAGACCACAAAATGTCAGTTTGTATTCATTATAATTATCATGATTTATAATTAAGAAAATGTAGTATCACATATATCTGTATGTAAACATAGATATGCATAAACAAATGTGCATAAAATATTAAAGATAAGCATTAAGCCTATGCATAGATTTGTTCGTTAAGTAGTCATAATGCATGAGAAAATAGCATGTTTTTGTTAAGCACTTTTTAAACAATCCTGCATTGCCAAATAGCAGATGAACTTATTTAAAAAAATGTTCTAATCAATGTGCTTGGCATAATTCAGTAAAATAAACATCGGATCTTCAACAGTTTTCACATGCTTTAAGAAAATTAAAATGAGAGATGGCCACAACTTTTGTAATTTATAAAATTGTAAGTAACTTAGTTATAAAATGAAGAGGACCAATTTTAAAGATAAATTGGGTTAAGTGCCTATATATCCTTATAATATGTTCGAATAGATTACTTGGTTATAAAGTAATACAAAATTGCCTTGTTTTATAAAGTTGAACTTAGGTATAAAGCTCAAAAATTTTAAAAGAATAACATACACTCAAACACATGCACACATGTAACCAAATGTTTGTTTTCTATACCAATTTTTCTCCTCCTTCTTTTCTGCAATTACTAGTGTCTAGAAGTTTATTCTAAATAAAGACCGAAAAGTTGCCTCATTCTTTGAAAATGTTATAGTATTCCATTATGTAGTTGTGCTACAATTATTTAATCAGTCATTAAAGTCATTTAGGTTTTTGCAAATGTACTGTTACGTAAGATGCTACAATGAATACTCTTATACCAACAAAAGTTTACACTATAAGCAAATCTATAAGATCAATTCCTTGAAGTATAATTGCTGATATATTTCAATTTTGATAAATATTGCAAAATTGTTCACAGAATTTACTCTCCTACTCACAGCATATAAACTTCTGTACATCAACAAAGTGAGTTGTCAATATTATGATTTTCATCAGTCAGTTTGAAAATAGCATTTAATTATAATTTTATATGCATTTATAAGTGAGGTTTAAAAGTTTCTTGTGTTTAAAACTCATTCTTTTGTTCTATCTAGAGCTCTCACAATATTCTGTATTGACATTATTTGTTACCCTTTTACTCTGCGATTTTAAGAAAATATCCTAATATATAAAAAGCCAGGGGCCATCAAGACCGAAACAACCGGACAGATGACCAAATAGCAGGCCGAGTGGGGCAACAAGGCCGGCAGGGGGGTTAGTGAGGGATGACCAAACGACTGAACAGAAGGCTGCGGGGGGTGACCAGGCAGGTAGGGGGGGCAATGAGGGGTGATCAGGCTGGCAGAGAAGGGCAGCTGGGGCAACCAGGCCTGCACGGGGTGGGGGGGCAGTTGGGGGCAATTAGGCTGTCAGGCAGGGGAGCAGTTAGGAGCCAGCAGTCCCGGATTGTGAGAGGAATGTCTGACAGCCGGTTTAGGCCCAATCGCTAAGTAATTTCATAGTACTTAATAATCTCTATGGAAAATGCTACTTTGTTGACTTTGTCCTCAGCCTTGCATACTTTTTGATACACAAAAGAAGTCAACTCTAGTTCTATGTTGAGATAAATGTTTTGTATATCAAAAATATCTGCAAATTGAGCTTCTACTTTGGAATTATAATCAGTAAAAAACAATTTCCACTTCCATTTATAATATGGTTGATCATGTCACAGCAATGCTTTGCTGCAAAAACTAGGCACAATTAGATGTATTACAAAAAATCTTATTTTACATGTATCTCAGGGTTGTGAAGCAAAATACTGAAAATTCAGAGAAGGTAGCTTTCTCTCAGGTGAGCAGATCAGCACCATTTTCTTCCATGATTTCATTTGCCATTTATGGATGCCAATTGAAGTTAGGAATGGCCATAAAACTGGAGGAAATAAAACCAGCAAAATTTCAGCAGTCACCTGAGATAGGCAGGGAATACAATTGGAAACTTGAGGAGCCCAAATCCATGATGGTCTCATCTCAAAATATTTGCTAGATTTTAATGCTACATGGAGCCCAAGAATAGATTGCTGGTCTGGGAATCTTGGAAGTTTCATGGAAATTTTCAAGCCTGTGTTTAGTACTTATCTCTGTTGTTACTTAAGTTCATATAATTTTTCCTACTTTCTATGATATACTAGTATTATGCTATTTGCATTTTTTAAGATAGAAAATTTAAAAATCAGCTGAGTCATTTTGTCTACTTGTTATGTGACTCATGGAAAATTTTCTCTATTGAACGTTAATATGTGACACTAAGATTTTAATACTTTGTTATGAAAGTGTATATAAATTAGGAAAATATTTTTAATCTTTCTAATCTTAGTTTTTCTCCTTATGGCTACTAACTATCCTGCCAGTCCATTTACACCTCAATTCTGGATCCATATATATTCTAAACTCCAGCCACGTCTCTTTCCACATAAGTTCAATGGTCAGGTCCACCATTCTCTGCTCTTTGGGAGTATTTTCCCTTGCTATCCTCTTGCAATGTTATTGCTAAGTGGAACGACTGTGCAGTTGCTTTCTCCATTTGGATAGCATCTATATATCAAGCAAGCTCCTCTGCAAGCCAAGCTCAAACTTTTCCTCCTCCATCAATTGGCTTTAAAACATTCCCCATATAACTTCATGTGTGAGCTGAAGGAAAGGCATTGTCACATTAATGAATGACACAAGGATCTGCTGCACACTCCAGTAGCTCACTCACTTGTGCCCTCTGGTTTATCTCTCTTAAAGTTCCATCATTATCATTTCTGACTTACAGTAGACTGTCACTGGGCCTGTCCAATTTTAGGATTTGGTGAGTCTGACTGAAGGTGGGTCACAATAAGTAATTGTGGCCACATGGTCATTTGATGCCACACAGTCAGTAACTTTATGTTTATCAAGACAGCAGTGCTCACTGTTTTTCAAAAGTGTTTTAGTTTTCTGCTGGAAATCTAGAGGTCTGCATTATGATATTCCCTTAGAGATTTGCTGTATACTCTTCATGATAATTTTTACACTATTGATATACCTAATATCACAGGATCTGCCCTGGGTTATGACTGAAATTCAAGGCTGCCTGAACTGCAGCTTGAATCTACTGCCTAACACCCTCTTATACTGGGCTCCATGCTCTCCAGGCAAACTTTGATGTCACCCAGCACATAAGTCAGACTGGTATTCTCAGGTGTGGAATATGCTGTCTCCAAAACCCAAAGAGACCTATTAGGCACTGTGCTTCCTCCATCATGATGATAGGTGCCTGATGCAGTAATGTATTCTACTCTCTTGTTAGTTTTTCCTGGGATGCCCATAACCATTCAAGTCCTAAACATTGTATAGTAATGTCAAGCTCCTGAATATGTTTATGCTTCATATCTCACCTTCTGGAGTACGTGTGTGTACCCAAGGCATTACATCTTCCTCCTCCTCTTGTGCAATTAGCATGACATTATTAATGTAGTGGATCAAGGTGATATGCTTTAGACCATCCAAATGGCCAGAATCTCTTCAGACTATTTATGAAAGATTGTGAGAGTGTAAACAAAGCAAAAGAACAAAACTATAAATACATATTGTTAATTCCATGTACATTTCTGCAGTCCTGATAATGATAGAAACATTATCAAATCAATGGTGCAATACAATATGTATGAAGATTTAGTAATCTGTTCTAGTAAAGATACCATGGTAGCTACTCTTTGCATCATTTTTGGTTGAGTTTGTGGTAACCTGCTTTGATTCACCAGAATCTTTTCGCTTTCTTCAGAGCTGAGACTGTTGACTAACACTCTATGTCAGTGATCACCTTGTATCTTTTAGCTCTTTAAAATAGGCCAAAATCTTGGAATACAATATGGTTTTATTTACTCCTTTGGTCTGTAGAGAATTGAAAAAAGTGTCAGAGACTTTTACTTAAAAATGCCAAATATCTTGACTATTATTTTAACTATTATATTAACTAAAATTTTATTTTATTGTGGCAGAACACTTAACATGAGATATACCCCCTCTTAAATCTTTAAGTGTTCAACTCATCTATACTAATAAAAGGGTAATATGCTAATTAGACCGAACATCTTCCAGATGACCTTCCTGATATCTTTCCTGACAAAGCCGAGCCCAGGCAAAGCTGCCCGCCTGCGGTCCCAGGAGCCAGCTGCTGCGGCTGCGGCCCAGGAGAGGGAGAAGCTTCCCACCCCGTGGTCCCGGGCACCTGTGGCTGCAGCCTGGGCGAAGCTGGCCCGGTCCCAGGTGCCTGTGGCTAGCCAGAGGAGGGAATCCTGGGTCCCAGGTGCGGAGCTGAGGCAGAGGTGGTTAGGGGTGATCAGGCCAGCAGGGGAACAATTAGGGGCGATCAGGCCAGCAGGGGAGCAGTTAGCAACAATCAGGCAGGCAGGCAGGCAGAGGTGATTAGGGGTGATCAGGCAGGCAGGCAGGAGAGCGGTAAGGAGCCAGTTGTCTGGGATTGTGAGAGGCAGTTGGACATCCCCTGAGGGGTCCCAGATTGGAGAGTGTGCAGGCCGGGCTGAGGGACCCCCTCCCTTTTCCGGAGGCCGGTCCATCCTAGTTAATATGTTTGCTCCCTTTAGCGCCATGTGTTTTAACCAAGGTCACCTCTCCGAGAAAGGTTTTTCCCCAGGTGGGGATCTTTCCCTGAGGTTAGGGAGGGGATACAACCCCTTAATTAAGTGCCAGGCAGGTAATCAAGCTACATGGTCTTTACTCCCTGGAATGGAGATGAGAAACACCTTAACCCTTGTAATAGAAATTGACAGGATTGAGATCGGCTGGTATAAATACGGATGTAATAAGACAATAAACGTCAGATCCTCATCAGTTCCTGACCAGAACTCCGACCAGAACTTTGGCTGGAGATCCTGGCTATAGGTCCTGACTAGGCTGCTGACCAACTGAAGGCTGTCTTCGTGTCATTCCTTCTTCGCCGATTCCGTCCACACCTTTGGGGACCCCTGGACCTGCTGGGATTGGACCCCAGCAACTGGCGCCCAACGTGGGGCACCTAGGTAAGTCCCCGCCGTACTTGGGACGTACTTGGGACGGATAGGACTGCACCGTAGGGTGCTGCAGACCCCTCCTATAGAGGATAAGTAGGGTAAGTGGGTAGTTAGTACAAAACTTAGATTGACAAGATGGGTCATTCTGAGTCTAAAGAAAAAAAACTCTGTGTTAATCTTTTGATGCATCTGCTTGCTAGCAGAGGAGTTAAGGTTACTCCCAGTCAGATAGAAAGTTTTATAGAATATGCATGTCAATGGGTTCCTGAGGATGGAACTGTTAATTTAACAAATTGGACAAATTAGAGCTCATTCCTGTCTACCAGGACCCTTAAGCGAGAGGAAATTATCAGGCGGATCTACTAACTCGCCCAATAGTTTGTACAGCTCTAGAAGAAGCCCGGCGGTCTCATG